>NC_064752.1:50621611-50711611 GCF_011397635.1 Epinephelus fuscoguttatus
AGAATTATGTTGAGTAATGTGACTTAATTAACATTAAAGGACAACTTCGGTATTTTTCAACCTGGGCCCTATTTCCCCATGTGTATGTGTGCGTATGATTCATGGGTACAACTCGTTCTAAAATTGGTTCAGCATTGAGGGAGGCGGATGCAACCAGAGCCACGAAACAAGCTAAAATGGTAACGGGGGCAAATGCGTCCTGTATAAGTTTGCGCATTAAAAGTGCTTTTTTTCGCCACTGACCGGTTCAGATCGCCAGTGCTATGAGTGCTATGAGTGGAGTCAGCTGTCAGTCAGTGTTGGAGCAGAGAGGGGGAGGGCTGCCCCGCTGGGTACTGTAAGTGAGTATGTGTGTATGAAGTGTGTGTTTTTTAGCCACTGACCGGTTCAGATCGCCAGTGCTATCTCTGTAAATAGCATACTAGCCTTTCCCTTACCTCTGGGCTGTGTGATGTCACGAGCTTTGCTCCACTGTGTCTGTAGCTCTCTCTACTCGTGGGACAGCCGTTTTCTTGAGGAAGAGGTGTTTCGGGATTGGATGTCTTCTCTTCTTCGGCTGGCAGTAGTCATCTTGGGAGAAGTGAGCACTGCAGACCCGATGGTCTGCAAGGTGCAGTGTCTGGAGAGGAGTGTTAGCATCCATTTGTAGCACAACTAGCCATAACTTCAGCATCTCACTGTCCGGCAAAGGCAGCCTATTAAAGCTGTATGGGGTGTTGCGCGACATCCTGTTCTTGCGTTCGGGAAAAAGGCCCGTTTATTTGAGCACTCCAAAAACTCCGGTAACACTCCAGGGGGTAGCACGTAAAAGACTCCGTCCCAAACTCTGACTCTTCTGGCGTAACACACACACTTCATACACACATACTCACTTACAGTACCCAGCGGGGCCACCCTCCCTCGCTCTGCTCCAACACTGACTGACAGTTGACTCCACTCATTCACACTCACCACTGCCCAAGGGCCGCTACAATATGCTATCTACAGAGATAGCGCTGGCGATCTGAACCGGTCAGTGGCGAAAAAAAGCACTTTTATATGGGACGCATTTGCCCCCGTTACCGTTTTAGCTCGTTTCGCGCCTCAATACTGAACCAATTTTAGAACGAGTGGTACCCATGAATCATACGCACACATACACATGGGGAAATAGAGCCCAGGTAGAAAAATACCGAAGTTATCCTTTAAATCACCTCGAGGGGCACCATAGGGAAAATGATAGCCAGTTAATGATATCAGTCTCATAAAACACACTAAACTATTAATTTGGAGTTTTGATTAATAATTAAATTAATGAAAATAACCATAATTAACAGTAAAGCCTGAAGGATTTCAGCGTTCTTGACACAGCAGAGGTTGACTATTCATTCACTCTTGTGCATCATTAAACAGGCAGCAGGTATGATTCCAAAGAATTATATTTATTCACAAAGTAAGCAAAGCAAAACCTAAACACACAAATTGTAACTATATACAAGCTTAGTGCGTGTGTGTGTGTGTGTGTGTGTGTGTGTGTGTGTGTGTGTGAGAGAGAGAGAGAGAGAGAGAGGGAGAGAGACAAAGGCAAGTGTGGTAATCAAAGAGCTGTTTGGCCTACAAAACAAAATGGCTGACAACAGAGAACTACAAGATGGCCGAATGAGGGGTGTTGGTAGCTTAGTGGATAATACCGGCGCCCCATGTATAGAAGTGATGCCTCTCTGCAGCGGTTGCAAGTTCGACTCCGGCTTGCAACTCTTTGCTGCATGTCGTCCCCCTCTCTCTGTCTCCTCATTTCACACTGTCCTGTATATTAAAGGCAAAAAGCCCCAAAAAATAATCTTTAAAAAAAAAAAAAAAGATGGCCGAATGAAAGGTGGCTTTTTCACATTTCTTTATAAGTTCGAACCTAAAGTTCGAACCTAAATTTGATAAT
This sequence comes from Epinephelus fuscoguttatus, assembly GCF_011397635.1. Lineage (NCBI taxonomy): Eukaryota > Metazoa > Chordata > Actinopteri > Perciformes > Serranidae > Epinephelus > Epinephelus fuscoguttatus. Next base: position 50,623,527 of record NC_064752.1, read on the forward strand.
TCGAATATCTTTAATAATTAATTAATACTATCAATAATGTTGTATATCACGGCGAATCCCGTTCTGGGGCGGAGATGGCTCGTGCACAACCACGGCCAGAGTGGGACGCAGACCCCCAAATTCCACCAGATGCGTGTTGGTTGCGTCTGTGCACGCAACGGATAACTAGTGCAGCCGTTCCGCAACAGACCCGCATCCAGTGGAATTCCGGCGAGAGACGGAGGGAGAGGCACGGACGGAGGAGCCCGCTGCGCCAACACCACCCACTGTGATGTCCATGATGTGTGACCTGTTCGGGGAGACATACAGGGAGAGTGTTGCACCTGCTACCTCCCTGCCTAAAATTTCCTTTAGTGCAAAAATACGTAAATCAGCGCCATGGAAAAAAAATGGATAAAATAAGTTACAGCATCAGAAATAATGAATTTGAGCTAATGTTGTAACTGCTTTGGATATGAGGAACATAACTACACTGCACACACAGATTTTATAAGATTTGGGCAGATGTAAGAATTAATAATACATAGATACAGCCGTGAGAAGTAGTAGATGTAATACACTTAATGTCTGAACCGATCAAGGTCTCATTACCAACCAGACAATGTGGGCAGCTCCCTCAGAGCCCCAAAAGACCTGCATTAACCGTCTGACATTGAGTTGTTAGTCATTTTATTAATAGTCATTTTGTTTGGGAGAGTGAGTGCATGCACTATGATGGCACAATATCTACATTTTTTTTAACTAACCTGTTTTGTAAACCACATCAAAAACAAATTGTTATTTTAAGGAGAGTATTTTGAATATGCCTTGTTAATATTTTTAAGGCAAGGACCCCTCAACTGAGAGAGAGAGAAGGCGCAGGGACCTCTACCACAGTGGTGTCCTGACTTTTTTGAATAGATAGATAATGTGAAAATACCTGGAGGTCAGCTGCCTCTTACATCATATGTGTTATTAAAAAATAAATAAATAAATCACACACAAAAATGATACAACTGTGTCATCTTTTAGCAAAAATGTAAAAACTTTCTACCCCTCCTGAAAGCAGTGGCCATCGCTATAGACTTTACACTTCTCTGCTGAGGCCATATCTGCTACTTAACAGGAAATGTCCGCTGTTAGGTAACTGTTCCATTTGCTTGTTTACTGCCTGATTATAAAAACACATTAAATGTAAAGTAAAATTGCTTGATAAAACAGTATTGTGTGGTGGACTACATATAGCATATTTCGAAAGACAAGCTGCGGGTGGTTTAAAGTTGGTCCACAGGCCATGTTTGGCCCCCAGCCTGGACTTAGGACATGCCTGCCCTCCTACATATATTGTATAAAACTGAGTTGCACTTGAGATAATTCCCTAAATATTTTCAGGTCTTGTCTTGTTTGCACTTGCCTGTAGTTGCTGAGGCCCCAATCACACAGAGAGCGTTTTGCAGGTTGCAAAATGTGATGCCCACCGCACTGCCTTTTTTATTCTTAACTGAATGCCACTTGTTAAAAACACTTACTGTGCCTTTTTATTGTTTCCAGGCAACAACTCAATCACCTCCTTACCCTAATCTTCCTGTGAAATCCATCATTTATTTTATTTATTTCACAGTAGTTAGTAGCTAGTTAATAAAATTCTCAGGCAGAGGGTACATGCTGTAGCTCTGGTTGAGGCTGTCAGAAAATAGCTTGTTGGGCACAGAGAAACAGAGATCTGTGTGGGTACATGAGATCCTAAAAAAGAGGGTGGGTCACTGGGAGTACCACTAGTTGGTCCAGGAGCTTTGCGTCCATGATGGCTGTTTCCAGGCATATTTTAGGATGACTCAGGAGCAGTTTGACAACCAGCTGTCTATCGTTGGGCCTAGCATAACAAAAATGACTACCAACTACAGTCCATTGGTCCCACCAGGGGCAGTATCCACAAACATTCTGAGGGTACTCCTTACTTAGACTAAAAACTTTTAGTAAGGAGTCCTATCTAAGGAGTGATTTCAGAAAGTTCTAAGAGCAACTCTGAGCAAGGAGGGGACAGAAACTTTTATTTTACTGAGGAGATGTGGTTGACCCTGTTGCTAGGTGTGATGCTTTCTTTAGAAAGATAATAATAGATGTGATTGGTTGTCACAGACACGCCCTTTTGTGAGCCTGCAAGGTGTGTGGACACACAGTGGAAATTCCAAGAAAACGGCACAATTCTAAGAATTTTCTTAGAATTTCATCACTAGGAGCGACTCTTAGCACTAGGAAGCTTTGTGAATACGGCCCCAGGCACCTAGAGCACAGAAACACAAGACCCATAGCAATGCAAAAACAGCAGGCAAGAAGCTTCATTCTTATTAAAAACAATTACAAAATGCCACCTCCAGCTGCTAAAACACTTTCTGTGTAATCAGGGCCTAAGTCAGCAGCACATGTAGCAAAGCTAGCTGTGTAAGCCTCATGTTTTGCACTTTTGCTGGTAGTTTCTCAGGTGGATGGTGTGTCAGACTCTCTTGTTCAAAAAGTTACAAAACAATCCATTGTGGCCCAAAAGAATGTGTATACTCTTGACATAATAATACAGCTAATTGTGCTGCACAGTGATTGAGCATTAGCTAGCTCACATGACTGCACAAGTATTAATTGGTAACAGCATATCATTAATGTTGTGTATTGTCAGTTAAACAGGTTTTATGAATAGGTAAATGGTAAATGAACTGCTCTCATATAGCTTCTTTCTAGTCCAACCACTCAAAGTTCTTTAACATGACATGTCACATTCACCCATTCACACACACATTCACATACTAGTAGCCAAGGCTACCATATGCAAAGTGCCACCTGCCACTCAGTAACCATTCACATTCACACACACACACACACACACACACACACACACACACACACACACACATGCTCTGAGCCACAGCCGCCCTTATACATAATATGTTAATTTTTGTTAATGTGTATTTTCAGACACATTTTAAGTTTTGGAAAATAAAACAAAAACTTAAATTATCAAGATGTAACTCTGAGGACACCCTTGGGGTCACGGAACCCCTGTTGAAGACCCAGGCCTTACTGTAAAACATGTCTGGACGGGATCCTTAAGTGTTTTGAATATGGATAGTCAACTCAGTCTTTGCACATCATTCATGTTTTAACAAAAACTATGTCCAAGACTTCTGATCACAGAGAGTGGGAGGATACAGCCACAACAGCTAATTTTTGCCTGTAAGCAATTTAATTTGGCCATGTAACTGATGGACTTAATTACAAATTAATAGGAATAATCAATTGGCAGGCTGGTGGTTCAATTAATTTAAATTTTAATTTCTTTTTTTATTAAGTCTCTTTTCTTCCTGGTAATACCTCTGCGTGCTTAGGAGCTTTTGTTCAGAGCCTTATTTGTGAGTGATCATGTTATATGCTGGGTACATACAGTATACAGTAGCTGCTGTCCAGATGCCTCTGTGGCTGTTCAGCCTGCTCTGATGATTTCTGACCAGTAGAGGGGGTCATTATTTCAGTCTTCAGGCTCTTTCTAGCTCAGGAGTATAAAGAGCACTCTGATATTCACAGCCAGCAATATGATCAAAATTAGGTGAGTAACCAGCAGATATTTGGCACATCTGACTCTTACATCTTCCAAAAAGAACATCTGACACCTCTCACTTCACACATGTCCTTCCCCTCAGGCTCAGGACAGACTGGCTGATGTAATACTCAAACCTGTGCTAGAAATTATAATTGGGGTAAAGAGGCTTGCAGTCAGATGAGGAGGAAATATATGTTTCCCCTCTCTTTTGACCAAAGCATTGTCTCCTGTAATTCTGGAGCCTCTCTTTATTCTCCCACCAATTAGATGTGGGCATGCTGAGTGAGGGGGAGGAGAGGGAACGGGCCATCTTCATCAGCCTGCTAACCACTCAGGGGAGCTCATTAGAGCAGCGCGTAGCCCACAGGCCTGGTGTTGTATTGGCACTACTTCTAACACCACGTCAGTACCATTGTCTTCAACGCCACTAAGAGAAAGAGTGAGAGCAAAAGAGGAGCTTTCAACTGCATCTCCTTACAACCTGTAACAACACTAAGGTGTCCAGATGTGTAACAACTACTCTAAAAACAGCCTCTATGCAAGATGTTTCATGAAACAGCTTTCTTTGAAAAGCCTCCTGGATCCACTAATTGAATGAAGAATTTTTCTTTCAAAGAAAAAAGCAGCTCAGGCTGATTGTGGCTACCCAAATCTCACAAGATGTGTTTCAGCATCAGCAGATGCCTCACACACAGCCGGTTGATGCAATCACTCCAGCTCTGATAGAAATAAAATGTGGCTTCCTCAAAAGAACACCTCCCTATGCCCTGTGCAGATTCAGCAGACAGCAGCTCTACAGCAGCGAGAATCTGAGGCGGATCCTTGACATCTGAGGTGGATCCTTGACATCTGAGGTGGATCCTTGACCGTGAAATGCTGCCTTCCCCAAGCCCAAACATGTCAGGCTACAAAACCTCCACAGGGAGAGGACAAGGGCCCCGTCTCTGCTACACCAGGGCTTTTGTCTAAACATTAAAGCATATGCTCTCTCATATGTGTGCTAACAGCAGGCCCTGTGCTGGATGCAGAGCTCAGCTCCAATCACATGGCAGTCCTCTTTCACTTCAGGTGGAGGTGTGTGCTTGTTCTGGTACCAGATGCGTCATGTTGGCTGACATGGTGAAAACTAAAGCATGGTGTACAAAGAGCTGTCATGCCATGGTGCCTGCTTTGAGAGATGCCGGCAGATGTTCATGTGCACAGTCAGAGCTAGATTTAGTAAGTGTTTACAGTCTTGTGCAGTGTTGGCCACATCTTGCTGTCAGGCTGCTGAGTGCCAAACACCATCACTGGGATAAATCCAGTTGATTACAACCTGGGTCTCCTTGCAGGGTCTTGCCATCCTTCCTATTAGTAATAATGATACTGTGCTGAGCAAATGAAATACTGAGATCTGGGAACACAGCAACATTGTTAAAAAAAGATGTCAGATGGAGTGAGAAACACAAGCTGACACCCAATAGAATCCCAAATTAACTTATTTGGAAGAGAATGAAAAGGTAATGGTAAAATTATGACCTCAGCTGTCTCTTGACATCCTGCCTCAACTTTGACCTACTAGGTGGCTGCATATATGAAAAAAAAACATCTTACCCCCCAAAAATTCTAACAAAAGGTTTCTCAACAGTTTTTGTAGTATTAGATGTCCTTAATAACATACTAAAAGTCTACCAAAGTCTGACTGTTAGAAAGGTGTATTTTTCAAGATGGTGTCCAAGGTGGCCAAGAAATCCTTTGACATCCTTCATTATTTATCATAAACAAGTAATTTTGGTGTCTCACCCAATGTTCTTGGGTCCTACAAATCTATTTCACTTGTCAAAACTGCAGTGACATGATTACATAATTGTATAATCCAAGATTTTGTATGCGTGAAGCATCTGAAAGTCACCCATGTCCCATGTCAATTTAACTAAGTTCATGATTGACTTTGAGAATGTTGGGAACGAGGTCCTTGAAAAAATGGTTGGAAAACCCATTTTCAGAATCTTGTTCAAATGGAGGGACCTGTTCCAGCAATTTCTGATGATGTCGAAAACTGGACAGTTTTCACTGGAAGATGATCTGAGCTATGAGCTCTGCTCATTCCCTGCAGCCCTGTTTGAAGACAAAGAAACCTTTGTATCCGTAAAGTCAGCAAGCCCCAACTAGCACAGGCAGTCACTGAGTTCTCAAGCAAGGGATTAAACAAAACTGTCCTGGATTCTGTCCCACCAACTGAGCATTATGTCCTTGATGGTGGCTCCCTGGTTCACCGCTTGGCATGGAAAAGGGGTGACAGTTACGGTGCCATTGCACAGTCATACGCAGACTTTACCATACGCCATTATGGTAAAGCAACCGTAGTTTTTGATGGTTATAGTGAAAGACAATACTCATCAGAGACGTGGAGAAACCACCCAACCGATCAGTAGCTTCAATGCAAAGACTGAGGTTGTGGGAGGAAAGGATGATTTCCTTTCCAGATCTTGTAACAAACAAGGACTTATCAATCTTATGACTGAGGAGCTGGAGAAGAAGGGCTGCACTGTTATCAATGCATCAGGTGATGCAGATGTGGACATCGTCAAAACTGCAGTCAAGGCATCACAACATCAGACCACAACCTTGATAGGGGAGGATACAGACTTACTTTTTCTTCTTCTCTACTATGCTGAGACAAACAATAGAGGCTTCTATTTTCATTCAGACAAGTCCAAAGCTACTAAAGTGTACGACATCAGAGAGATGAAACAAGTCCTGGGTAGTGACTTGTGTTCCCAGTTGCTGTTTATTCACGCTTTTCACGGGATGTGATACAACTTTGCACATTTTTAGTGTTGGTAAACAGTCAGCATTCCAGAAACTTGTGAATGGTGAATCAACTCCTGTGCAAATGTGTTTCTGCTCCTAAATCAAGCAAGGAATGTCATAGAGGACCATGGGAGCAAGGCGATGGCAGTGTTTTTTGGCAGCAAGAGTACCAATTCACTTGTTTCTTTGCACTACAACCTTTTTAGCAAGAAAAGTGTTATCGCTGTTACCATTGCCAAAGAGTTTATTTCCAGGATGGAAAAGGAGAGTGACATGAATCGAGTGGATTGGGGCTGGAATCTGGAGGGCAATAGGTTCCTGCCAGTTATGACCAATAAGACTGCTGCCCCAGAAAGCTCCCTGCAAATGGTCCACTGTAATTGCACAACCGCCTGCCAAACACAATGGTGCAGTTGCAGGGCATACGGACTACCATCATGCCTGCTTGTGGACCAGGCCCGGACTGGCCCACGGGAGAACCGCGGAGTTCCCTGGTGGCCTGGCCCACAAGTGGTCTGCTCTTGCCTTCCTGTTGCGTGCTCTGCAACGCAGGCTGCGCAGTGCAGGTAGATGATGTGGGGGCAGGCAGAGGGTGTGTAGGTGTGCCTGTGTGTGCAGACTGTGCAGTAGGAGCTCTGCAGCTCTGCAGCTCAGCAGCGCTGTTACAAAGGACTGCAAAAAGAGGAAAGGTGGAGCTGAACGGGAGAGAGATTTAAAAAAAGGGCCATTGAGGAGGAGCCAGCCAAATGTCATAAACTTACAGATATGTTCAGAGCCCCTCAGCCCCCAGCAGCAACATGACATCGTCAAATAACGATGCTGCAACAAATAAGTTAACATAGAAAAGTAAGAAAACTGGTTATTCTCAACATGAGGTCCAGGGAGAATGGGGACTGTCCCGAGGCCAGATAAATGATGGATAATAAGCTATAAGAGCCAAATTAACCCATAAGGGTCCATTTGGTTCCATTTTGTACAGAGCAGCGCAGGCTGAAACAGTCTGGGGACCCCTCTTAAGGATAGGCTCTTATCTGTCTAAGATCAAAAGTTTTCAATATCTATCTAATGTTACTGAAATAAGGTCAGATAAGTTGAAGTTGCTGCTGACTTATATTTTTTACTTGTTTTAATGTTTCATTGAATATGGGTGTTGCCATATTGATTATGATAAGCTGACATCAAAATGATTTGCTGACAAAATAATACATTTATGTTGTTTAGTTCAGCATAATACCCATTCATATAGGAGTCCTGGTTTATTGAGGGGCACATTTGGTGAGGGTAGGGAAGAGAAAAGCACTGGACTGGAGGACTATGAGTAAGGTTGCTGCTACAGTTGTGTTTAATAGAGTTGTTGTGTGACTATTAGTCTGGAATAATGAGCTTTGGTGATTACTTAGCCCATATGTGTGTCCGTGTGCACACGCATGTGTGTGAGCATGTAATGTGTGGATTGGGTGGCCTGGGTGGATGTATGACTCCTGGCCTGAATTTTTGTCCCAGTCCGCCCTGTTGTGGACCATGTCAAGTCGAAAACTGTGAGAATCAACATAATCAACCTTTATGGGACTCCTCCCATAAAGGTTGATCCTCAACTCAACTCCTCCGAGTGTGACGACTTGCTGTGAAAGTAAAAATAACAAACAAAAAAAACAATAAAAGATAATCCATACAAAGAAACAACGAAAGCAAACTTATAAGCATAAAAAGCAACAAAAAAATGCAAAAAACAAAATAAATAAATAAATAAAGGGGTTAGCGGTACTGAGCCTTCACGTGGCAACCCTGTTTTGACTTATTTCACAGTACCACAGTGTAATAATCAATGGATTTGTTAGACTACTGGTATAAAGAAAGCTCCTGAAGACAGAATGAGAATTAAAGTGAAATCACAAATACCAGGCATGATATCAAATGGAGAAAGGGGAAATATCTGATTACATTCGAAATTGTATTCATGTTTAACATAAATATGTTCATAACCAATTGTTTTATTTTAAGTTTGTACTTGTTATAACTCCACCATGATTTAAATATTCTAATTGGATGCCTTTATCACCGAAACATGGGGTTTAGCACCAAAATTGCTTGTCTCTGATAAATACTGTAATAAGGCGCAATGGTCATTTTAAGGGACAGGTGGCCGCCATCTTGAAAATAAGACCTTTCTAGTGGTCAGACTTTGGTAGACTTTTAGTATGTTATTAAGGACACCTAATACTACAATAAACTGTCGAGAAATCTTTTGTTAGAATTTTTTGGGGGGTAAGATGTTTTTTTTCATATATGCAGCCACCTAGTAGGTCAAAGTTGAGGCAGGATGTCAAGAGACAGCTGAGGTCATAATTTTACCATTACCTTTTCATTCTCTTCCAAATAAGTTAATTTGGGATTCTATTGGGTGTCAGCTTGTGTTTCTCACTCCATCTGACATCTTTTTTTAACAATGTTGCTGTGTTCCCAGATCTCAGTATTTCATTTGCTGAGCACAGTGTCATTATTATTAATAGGAAGAATGGCTAGACCCTGCAAGGAGACCCAGGTTGTAATCAACTGGATTTAAGCCATAATTGCAGCTGACTATACTGTGTTTGGCGTAGTTGCTGTCCAGTGGGGGTTTCTTACCAGTATTTCCATTGTGTTCAATTCCTGTTTTGTATCCAAATGAAATGGTTTAGTCATCTGTCTGCACTGATCACTGTCTTTATAGTACAGATGTTGGCATGTTACTAGCTTCAGCTTCAGTACTTCTCATGTACCATCATTATATTTGAGTCACAGAGCTGAGCATCTGTTTCTCTGGGAGATTAATACCTGACAAGTTTTGAAAAATAAGGGAGACTGTTTTAAAATACTTAATGCCAGGGCTGAAACAACACTATAAACCCATATTTACTCACTCAATTATTATTATTTTTTTTGGAGACAGCTTGCACTCAAAACATTAAGGTTAGTACAATACACTAACATAAAAGTATTGAGTACATCAGACAAAAAATAAATGTGACACATGACCTTTGTTTGACAGGAATATTATGTTAGTTTAACATTTTACAACCATTTAAAAAAAAATTTTAATTGAACAAAATCAAATATATTGTGGCAAGCTGAGGTTTCTCAGTCGCTAGTATAAGGCAAAGAAAGGTATGCAGAACCAGTGAGTGCTCTGTTTTACACCTCAGTACAATCTTTTGTGAGACATACTTACAGCCACACAGGCAGGAGGTCACTAACTGGGTGTTTCTCAAAGTCAGAGGCAAGGCAAGAGTCCTCCCTATAGCATTCAGTAAACACACATTGGAACAGGCTAACAAGTGTCCCCACGTGATCATCATTAACCCTCAGCGGACTGAGGGGGCTTCAGTTACTGTGATAATTTTGACACTCTCTAATGTTATTGTACAGTTCAAACAAAGGTAATACCCCTATTGAAACTGGCAGAATGAGAGCAATTATCATGTCGTTATTATGTGAATAGCATATCCATAATAATAGCATCTTATTTTTGTTTTGTTTTTTGTGATAATAAATTGATAATTAAGAAAATATTTTTGGGATCTGGACTGTCTATTGCACAAAGCAAATAATTTGAAGATGTCACGTTGGGCTTTGAGAAATTAATCTTGCAGATCCACAGGTATTTCCAGAATCCCCCTGCCTATGTGGATGAGAAAAATATGTCCTATCCATGTAGGATATGAAAAATAACACATTTGTAAGTGTTATTTTGTATGAAAATAAATCATATAATTAAAAGTAACACCAATATAGACCAGTATTACTGATGATTGAATTTATTATTGGTTCACATCATACTAACCAGTGGCGATTGCTCTAAGACTGCAAGGGAAGCTCAGCTTCCCCTAAAATGTCAAAAAAATAAGTGGTCAAATATGTACTGTTGTGTTTACATTTCATTGACTAAATATGCGCTAGAACGCGTTCAACTTTTGTTCAGAATCAGCTACTTATTATCACAGGTCACTGACGCGATTTTCTTCTCATTCATTCCCGTAGCGTCACAGTGCATTAAACAGTGGAAGCTCAGCGTCCAAAGACTTCAATGGGGAAGCATAGAGTGGGTTGTTCCACTGCAGCGAAACTAGACAGTCATTGGATAAATGCTCGGTTTTGTCCCACCTATCGGACGCTCAGCGTCTGGCCTGACCTTAAAGTGAGCTTCTCCTGTTTGAAAGACCAGCAGCCGCCACTGATACTAACTGAACAAGTAGACGTGATTTATAGCAACCATCTTTGTTTGGATTAGGAAATAGAGTTTCAATGTAGAAACAAGGCACAATCTTTCTTTTTTTTCTTTTTTAATCATTGTTTCCTCCACATGGTTATCAGAGTTTTTGAGTATTCAAAAAGTACCTCTAAAAAGGGTTTTTAAAAGCTTGTTGGGTATTTATTTAAACAAAAAGACAAAAAACTCACTGGTTGCAAAAAGAAGGCTAATTGTATAGAAGGCAATGAGAAAATGCCCCCACTTCTCACTTCATTTATTAACTCAGTAAACATTTTTCCTACTGAGTCTATGCTCTCAGTCATTAGTTTCAATTCTTCTATACACTATGATGTTCATTTTGTAAATTGTAGACCCATTCATAGTTAAATAGATGATTAAGTAGGGGAAGCTTTAGGGTGTGGCCACCTTGTGACTAACAAGTCACTACCATAGCGGTGTCCTGCAATTCTTAGCCAGATCCACCCCTCACTCCACATATGGTAACCTCTGGCTCCAAAAAACCAAGATGGTGATGGCCAAAATGCCAAAATGGCTTCAAAACAAGTCCACAAATAAGTGACATCATGGTTGCTACATCCACTTCTCTTATATGGTCTATTCCAGGGCAATTCAATTACAAATTCATTTGGGCCAGATTTTAAAACCAGAAAATGTTCAGCAGAGAGCAACCATCATATATCTGACTGAGCCATCAATGCACAGAAGCATAAGAAGCAGAATAAACAGTAACTACTGTAATGACACAATCTATCTCTCTACCGGCATCTCCCTCTCCCCTCTCTTCCCCACACACACATGCACACACCTCACCTCTGGCCTTTTTCCTTATAGGTCAGATACACAGGATATAGTTTTATACAGTCTATGTCAGCAACAACAAAAAAGTCACTATTTAAAACCCAATAATATCTCACTAGAAGTTCATGTATGCATGTCGATAAAATAAATATTCCTCCTGACATCACAATACTGAGTGAAAAAAGTAACGTTATCCACACAGACATCAACCTGCTCTCTATCCCCTGTCTACTGATGAGACTAACTAGCCCCTTTTACACTGCCAGATTTTCTGTGAATGTTGGGCCGTATTGCAGGCAAGCTGCGAGCGTTTAGACACACAGAGATGGATTGGTGAGTTGATCCAAGGAGCCCAATTTTCCGCCGCATAGGGGTAAACATATTGGCGGAACCTTTTTGGTTTAAAAAGAACGAGCTGCCTCCTGCCACAGGAGGGGCTGTTGATGACTTGTGGGAGGAGCTGTTGATGATGCCGCACATACGACCCACTGGCGGTGGACTAACAGGAAACAGCGGATAGCAGGAATGCAGGGGCGCACTTACCATTAGGCAAAACTAGGCGGTTGCCTAGGGCCCCAAGTTCCTGAGGGCCCCATAAAAATCCTCATACACTTATGGTTAATATAGTTATTACTTATTTGCGCACATTAATTATGTTTTTGAATAAAATCCTCTTGCTAAAATGCCAGCAGAATGCTTATCGTATTATGTGTGTGTCGGGGCCCCCCCTTCAGTCTCCACTACAATGGAGCAGTCCATCTTACTGCGCATGTACAGAACGGATCCAGGAAGACAGCAGAAAAACGAAAACAAACGGCGCGAGAAGTGGCGAGAGAGGAAGAGTGGAGTACTGGAGAAGAGAAAAGAAAACACAAAATGAAAAGAAGCTACCCCAGCGGTGCTGAAAAGAGGAGGAAGAAGGAGGAAACCCGAAAGTTGATGTCTAAGTTACCGAATGTGACAAATTTCTTCACTGCGCCTGCGGCAGTGGCCAGCAGCAGCAGCAGCAGCAGCAGCAGCAACCCACAACCGGTAAGTACAACAACGACGTCGACACCTGTTGGAGAGGGTCCGTCATGTAGAAATGAACTAGTGAGTATCAAAACTGTCCAAGGGTGATTTTTTTCCCCCTATATTGATAAGTATTCCTTGAAGACAGAAGCGTATGGGTCATTTTGAAGTAAGCTTTGAATTTCGTTTCTATTTGCTACAGAGGCTAAGAAATCAATTATTTAGTAGGCGTTTTATTGCTTTAATGTGTGTTATCATTTACTGTTGTAGATGTTTATGGTTGAGCTAATTTTGAATGAATTTGTGTACTGTTGGGCAGTTTAAGCAATTGTCATAATATTTGTAGCATCACTAGTCTCTCCTGTGAGATGCAGCCTGTTTTCAGCCTTGTCATGATGCATTTTCCAGCTGGCCCAAGAGGATTTTTTAAAGAATTTTGGCTTAAGAAGTCACCTCACAAAGGAAGACTCTTTCAGTTTATCACAAATATTAGCATTAAATCATCATTTTGAGGGTACATGGTTTTCACTGGGCAGGAAGGGTTTGAAATATGTAACCAGCAACATACAGTAGTGGAGTAGAAAGTGCAGTATTTGCCTCTGAGATACAGCAGAGCAGACAAAATTGAAGTTGCATGAAATCCTCAAATGTCTACATTAGCACTTGAGTAAATATACATTTCACCACTGGGTAAGAGCTTTATACTGTGTTTTGTGTGTGTTTGTTTTCAGAATGAGACAGAGATGGGCTGTGAGAGCTCTGAAATTATCCAGCCAGGTTTGGGTGATGTTGTTCCACCAGATCACGACACTCCAGCATCATCCACTCTTCAAGTAAGATGTCGGCACACAGTACTTGTTGAAGATGACCCAGCACTCCCACCAAAACAGCTGTCCTCAAATGTCTACGTTAGCACTTGAGTAAATATACATTTCACCACAAGGTAAGAGCCTTATACTGTGTTTTGTGTGTATTTGTTTTCAGAATGAGACAGGGATGGGCTGTGAGAGCTCTGAAATTATCCAGCCAGGTTTGGGTGATGTTGTTCCACCAGATCACGAGACTCCAGCATCATCCACTCTTCTAGTAAGATGTCAGCACACTGTACTTCTTGAAGATGACCCAGCACTCTGGCCAAAACAGCTGTCTGATAGTGCACGCTGCTCAATAGTGCAGAGAGGACCACTTCAGGTGAAGGACAGGATCTTCCCAAGAAATGAAGATGGGCGAGATTTACTAGCAGCAATTACTACATGCAAATGAAAAATGGAGAACAGATATGCAGATCATGGCTTGTCTACAGTGAAAAGAAGGACCGTGTTATTTGTTTTTGCTGCCGCCTGTTTGGAAACAGAGAAAGGAGCAATCAGCTGAGTGAGGATGGATTTAATGATTGGAAAAATCTTTCAGCCCACCTGAGACGGCATGAAAAGTCAGCTGAGCACATTGCAAATATGGATGCTTGGCGCAACCTATCGCAGAAACTCCAGACACACACGGCTATAGATCAGGTGAACCAAAATCTTCTTTCTCTTGAAGTAAATCGCTGGAAAGAGGTACTGACAAGATTGATTGCAATCGTTAACCATCTGGCAGAGCGCAATCTAGCATTTCGTGGCCACTCTGACAGGCTGTTTGAGCCTGGAAATGGAAATTTCCTTGGGCAAGTTCAACTCATGGCTCAGTTTGACCCAATTATGAGAGAGCATCTGAGGAGAAGTCAGGCCAAAGAGCTAAGTGACAATTACTTGAGCAAACACATTCAAAATGAACTCATCTCCCTTGTAGCAAAGTGCACAATTGATGCAATTGTGGAGAAAGTAAAGAAAGCTAAATATTATGCTGTTACCATGGACTGCACTCCAGACCTCAGTCACAATGAGCAGCTTTCAGTGGTACTACGGATTGTGAATTGTGAAACCTCAAAAGGTATCTCCATTCATGAGCACTTTGTTGGTTTTCTTCAGGCACTTGACACAACAGGAAAAGGGTTATGTGAGTCATTTTAGGGCACCTAGAAACACTAGGTTTGGACCTCCAACTGCCGTGGCCAGTCTTACGACAACGGCAGTAACATGCAGGGTAAAAAGCAGGGGGTCCAAAAGAGAGTGTTAGAACTAAACAGCAAGGCTTTGTGTGTTCCCTGTGGAAGCCACACTTTGAACCTTGTTGTTGGGGATGCTGCCAAGTCATCTGTGACATCCATCAGCTTCTTTGGTCTGCTACAGTGACTCTACACTCTGTTCAGCTCCTCAGTTCACCGCTGGTCCATTCTCACAGAGCACGTCAAGAATTTCACACTGAAGGCATTGTCAACAATCAGATGGGAGTCCAGGGTTGAAGCTATCAAAGCTGTTCGCTACCAGCTTCCTGAAATTGTGGAGGCATTGACTGCTCTAAAGGAATATGCCATGGAGAAAAGGGATGCAGAAGTTGTTTCAACAGCTGGAAGCATCTGCAAGGAGATGCAGAGGTGGCCTTTTGTGGTAAGTACCATTGTATGGTACAATGTGTTGTTCCAGATAAATAAAGCCAGCAAGACCCTGCAGAGCCAGAAGGTTTGTATTGAAACAGTCAGGAAAGAAATCAGGGCAGTGACAGAATTCCTTCAGGAATTTCGGGATGATGGGTTCAACACTGCCAAAACAGAGGCCAGGGAAATAGCAGAGAAGCTTGAGGTAGAGATGAGCTGGCCAGAGGTGCGTCAGAGAAGAACAACCCAACAGTTTGAGTATGAAGGCAAAGAGCAAACTCAGTCAACTGCAGAAGAGATCTACAAAAGAGAATTTTTCTTGTCTCTTATTGATAAAGCTCTTATTACTTTAAAGGAAAGATTTTCACACATGGAAACCTTCTATGAGCTGTATGGATTTCTCTACTCCACTGATGTCATGAGAAGCAGGAAGGAAGCTGGATGAATGCTGCCACAGACTGGAGCAGAGATTTGATGATGTTGATGCAGAGGACCTGAAACTTGAGGTAAAGGGAGCAGTTAGATCCTTCCCACAAATATCTCAACACCATCTGAGATGCTTGATTATATCTATAAGGAGAATATCTTAGACCTATATCCAAATATGAGTATAGCACTGAGACTTCTGCTCTCCCTGTGACAGTGGCCTCAGGTGAGAGAAGTTTCTCGAAACTGAAGCTCATTAAAACATATCTGAGGTCAACAATGTCACAGGAGAGGCTGTCTGCACTCGCTGTTCTCTCCATCGAGCAAGAAGTCAGGAAGTCAGTGGATATGGATCTCCTCATTGCAAGATTTGCTGAGGCCAAGGCTCGCAAAATAAGATTTTAGGGACAAAAGGGAGAAAATACAAAGACTCTGAGAAAAAGGGACAAAAGAAAACATGGAGAGGGAGACAACAAGAAGGGACAGGAATATGTGTAAAAGGGACAGGAAGAGGAAAAAAGACAAGGACAAAAAGGAGAGAATTTAAAGACTACAGAAAAAGACAGGAAGAGAAAAAGAAGAAGAAAGAAAAAAGGGAGAGGAAGACAACCAGTAAAAGGGACAGGAAGAGAAAAAGGAAAAAGGGAGAGGAATATGAGTAAAAGGGACAGAAGAAGAAAAAAGACAAGGACAAAAGGGAGAGAAATACAAAGACTATGAGAAAAAGACAGGAAGAGAAAAAGAAAAAAGAGAGAGGAATGTGAGTTAAAGGGACAGGAAGAGAAAAAAGACAAGGACAAAAAGGAGAGAAATCAAAGGCTACAGAAAAAGAAAGAAAAAAGGGAGAGGAAGACAACCAGTAAAAGGGACAGAAGAAAACAATGGAGATGAAGACAACAAGAAAAAGGGACAGGAAGATGTGTAAAAGGGACAGGAAGAGAAAAAGAAAAAGAGAGGAATATGAGTAAAAGGGACAGAAGAAGAAAAAAGACAAGGACAAAAGGGAGAGAAATACAAAGACTACGAGAAAAAGACAGGAAGAGAAAAAGAAAAAAGAGATTAATATGAGTAAAAGGGACAGGAAGAGAGGGACAAAAGGTAAAACAAATAATACATGTGTATTCTGTTAAAATGTATGTATCTGTATAATTGACCTGTTGTTTTATGTGTTGTCTTCTCATTTCAGCACCACAACATAGAGGACAGCAGCTGCTGCTGCCCAAATTTGAGCTGTGTAAAGGTAAATCATCTCTGTCACATATACAGTTATGAAGTAACAAAGTGAAATCAATTATATGTATGTGATCCATTCTAAGTATTCTATCAGAGAACCTGCTGGTAAAAAATAATACTGTTAAAAGACACTGTAAAGATGAGGAACTGGGGAGACAAAGAATCGCGTGCCCTCCTTGCCCTCGCAAACGAAGAGGCCATTAACCGTCAAACGTAGTTGTAATCATGGAGTGTGTTTGTGTGTAGGTGTGTGTGTGTCTGAGTGTTTGTGTGCTGTGAAGAGGTCAGCATGCTAGTGCTGCATTAATCTAATCGCAATCGCAATGTCAGGCTGTGCGATTACATAACCGCATAAAAGGCTATGATTTGCGATTTAATGTTAAAGTTAAAGTCGCCACGTCCCGCGTCCCACGTCTATATCAGCACTTGAGACGTGGCGACTTTAACTTTTAAACTTTTACACAGCACGTCTTTCTGTCCAACATCGCCATGCCTGAAAGATGTGCTGTGTAACAGTTTAAAAGTAAAAGTCGCCATGTCCCGTGGCAACACGACCAATCTATATCAACACTTGAGACAGCACAGGGAAAAGTAGGAAGAGTGCATGTGAGAGAAAGCCGAGCCGTGTAACGTTAAAGACAGTGAGACAACTGAAAGCCGCCAGAGCCTCATAAAACAACATCCAAGCACAGTTAAGCAAACATTTGTAAGTGTCACAGGGAAATCACGGACTCCATAACAAATGAAAAATTTAGCAACTTTGCTCGGGTTCGGCCCACTTGACATGCTGCTGTGTTGTGCTATGGCGCTGGAATTTGTCATTTACGTGACAACGCCTGAACGCAATATGCTCGCTCCGTTAGCCTTCAACATTGGGCCATGATCCCTAGTCCTTAAAGTTAATGCAATGGTGCTGCTAAATTCAGACCTATTTGTAATGTTGACAGACTAATTTAGATTTGATAGGCTGTGTTACCTTCATTATAAGACTTGACACATTTTGTGGCTCCACATAGATTTTTGGTCAAAAAAGGTTCTTTAGATAGTGAAGGTTGCTGACCCCTGCCCTACAGTTATGTAATGTATGTAAAATGTCAAAATCTTGTCAGCTTTGTAAATGGGGTTTTTCGGGAGGGGTCAAATATAGTTTAAACGTACTAATCCTATGAACTCACTTTCTGCTTGGAATTATAAGGTTCTATCTTGCAAAACATGAAAAGACGAAATGACTGTGTTTACAAGGTCTTTAGTATCCCGGTTTTGAGGCTTATCCCGGTTTTGAGCATATCCGGGATATGATGTTTACATGGAACACAGAGAAACCCGGTTATTCATATCCCTGTATACATGATAAATACCAGTAACCCGTTTTCTGATCACTGCATCCTATCTGCGCAGGCGTGTGTTACATCTTTTACGTCTTTTGTTTACAACAGATTGAGCGGGAAATGTGATATATTTATTATATTTAGAAGTAAGACAAAAATGACACCTCTGTGGCTTCTAGCGGGCTTAGCGTTAGTAAACACTCACGTTGCATTACAGCTATGGCTCATCCACTTCATCTTCAGCAATGGGAGGAGAGAGCGACAACAAATATTGAATACGTCACCAACTTTGATAGATATTTGGTAGAGCTTAGATCGGGCCCAAAAAATCTAGCCCGTTATGCACGTTGTGCACGTTATGTACGTTATGTCCGGGACCGGCCCGGCCCGTCCAATTAACTGTAATTATGGACCCGAGCCCGATTTAAACCCGACATTTTTCAATAAGTTGGCTGTTACAATTAAGAGTATTAAACCACAAGTCTTGTTATTTGAATGACAGAAACGTAGGATCTTAATGAATGGCGCAACACGGAAGCATGATTATGTAATAACACAGGTGTTTATTTTAGGATCCAGGTGGTGAAGGGCTGTGAATAAATATTGTAAAAAAAATTGGACATTTCTATGCAAATGATTCTCACTGATAAACAAGGTCTAATTCACTAACACCAGCGCTAATAGCCACACGCAGTTTGAGTGAAGTAAATAACGTGTTTAAAGCTGGTGCAAACTGGGCGCTCCTCTGTGGAAGCCTCTCGCCCAGACTTTCCAGTGATCGTGGCAGCAGTGATCGTCTGTTAAATCAGTCTGTAAATAATATTTTGACATTATTAAGCCGGGCTCGGGCTCGCGCAGAGAATCTCAAGCTCTAGTATTCGGCTGTCACTGCCACCACGCAGTACAAGGCAACAGTGGATGAAAATACGTAGCTGTGACTGGTGGGATAGGATCGTTCTCATGGAGTTTACAGATTCAGAGTAGAGAGAAAACTTCAGAATGAGTAGGGCATCCTTCAGTCGGCTGTGTGACGTAGTTGAACCATTCATGAAACCGGGATAAGGCGTATACATGCTCCAGTATCCCGGCTTCTATCGGAGTACTCCAGGTGGCAAAACCGGGTTTCTTGAAACCGGGAAAAGGGCATAACCCGGTTTCTGAATTCGGGATATAGTGTTTACATGCACAAACACAAAAACGGGATACTTAAAAAACCCAATCAAAACCGGGATACTAAAGACCTTGTAAACACAGTCAGTGATTTTCAAGGAATACAGTTTCCTTATAATTCAATAAATAAAATTATTATTATTAACATAAAATTAGTGTTGTATCAGAGTGTCTACATGTTTTCTGTTCAGCCTAATGTCAATTTTCTACACGTGGATCACTTGGCTCTTAAACCAAATATCTGCATACTGGCTTTTTCTCCCAGTCTTTCATATCCAAACCACACCCATGCCCACAGAGTGACATCAAAAGCTAATCAAATGTTGAAAGCCTCTTCATTAGAGCCAAAAGGAGACTGGTATGTAGGGACCACTGACGCTGCCCAGTAATTAGCAGCAGTGCACCACCTGCCCCCCAAGGCACACACCATCTCATCCTACCGCTCGTAAAACATGCTTCTACACAGCTGTGTACATCACATCTACTGGTACTGCAAGAACACTTTTACTAATAATGTAATATCTTTGTGGTGGGCCTTTTTTCCCCAAAAAAATGATTATATCACAATTTTGATGGATAATTTAATAATGTAAAAAAGTATTCTTTTTTTATCGCTGTTAAGTGTGCAAGTAAATAAAATGTATGATTGTGTTAGTGTCATGTTAGCCTACTGAAAAATGAAAACAGGTTTCATGTTTGGAAATGTAAACTCTAGGCTTCATATAGAATTTGAAATATGGAATCAGCACCCACAGAACTCTGTAGATTTTCCGCAGATTTTAGGAATACAGATGCTGCTTGTAAAACTTAGAATGTTGTCACTGTCTCCTCCCCCTCCTTGTGCATGTGTGTGACAATTGTGTGTTTCATTTAGTTAGCATTAAAGTCAAAGTTAGTGGTGCAGCGAGAAGAAATGTCATAAATAAGATTTGCTGTTTATAGATTGGCAAATGTTTTTTGTTCTCTCTGCTCCATATTGAAGCTCCCATTTTAATGGCCACGAGTCCCACATTTTGTTGATTGACTTTTCTATCAATTGTTTACATTATTTCTTAAGTATTAATATTAAGTATTTATGACTAAATCAAATTTCTGATTCTACTAAGTAGTTCTTTTAGCCTGCTTGAGATAATTTTAGTTTTAGTTTTATTTATTAATTTATTTTTATTGAGACAAATAACATACACAACATAAAGCAACACCCAGCATGGTACACATACACATATCTGAAGGTCACATAGTCATGATGAAGCCTCCCTCTGGCCACCAAATCAGTCTCAACTTTAGCATGTTAACTAACTCCCCCAAACTAGCACCATAACATATACACATATACAATACATACACACACCCACACACATATCCGCAAATGATGTAATACATAAAACAGGCAAACACATGCTGACACACACTCAAACCCACACGTGTACATGTACACACAAAAGTGCATTAAATGGGAGTATGTACAGAGGTATGTGAGTGGGCAAAACAACTAACAGCACAAAAGTTTAGGTAAATAATTGTTAATATTAATAGTTATAATGATTGCAATCAAAAAATGTTTACATATAAATAATCAATCAATCAATCAATTTTATTTATAACGCCCAGTACCACAAATCACAATTTGCCTCACAGCATACAACATCCCTCTGTCCTTAGGACCCTCACAGTGGATAAGGAAAAACTCCCCCCAAAAAACCTTTAATGGGGGAAAAAAAGGGTAGAAACCTCTGGAAGAGCAACTGAGGAGGGATCCCTCTTCCAGGACGGACAGACGTGCAATAGATGTCGTACAGAACAGATCAGCATAATAAATTAACAGTAATATTTGATAAATAATTCTTCATCAGTGTAATGTTTTCACGACTGGGCCAAATCTGACCCAGGGGGCACAGGGCCAGCCCCAAAATGGGGGTGGGGGGCAAAGCAGGCATTACATAGGCCCAAACCGCCTATCCCATCCTTCCCCAAGGCTAAGATGTTCCCATACCTTTAGGAATTTCAAAGTCTGTAATTTTCTTTTAGATGTTAATCTTTCTATCTTTTGGTGTGTTTTGAGATATGTTTTAAATTCTGAAATATTAAGCTGTGCGGTTATTTTCAGTTTTTTTATAAATACTTTGCCAAATAATTTTAGATTTGAATGTATTATCTGAGTTTATTTTTGTTCATAAACAATTATTGCAATTGTTGCTATCATAAATAATACTGACTATCACATTACGAGCAATCACCAGTTAACCTTCTTTTTTAGGTAGATGCCTCCTGTGTTTTTACAAATGGGCATAGCCAAGCCTCTTGGCCTGCTGACTTATTCTGTCGGTGAAGACCAAAAGAGAGTAGATATTACTATAGCAAATATTATTATTAAATATTATTAGTCATTCATTAGGTCACTAGAAAAACAATATTTTTCCATATCTGCTGGATGTGTGAACTGGTTTACATGTATACTATATCAGCTTTTTTATGTTTAGTGATCAGCTGTGTCAGTACATTTGATGTTTAGAGTGTTTCTTTTTTCATTTCAACATAAAGCCATGATGAATGATTTTGCATCATTAGTAAATAAAGTCAGCTTGTTAGTGAGCATGGAAGAATTAACTACAAGCTAATGCTATTGTAAGCACCAGCTATAGTTATATGTTATTATCAACACTGCCTGTACATTTCTAACAAGGAGTTGTCTCCACGTCTGAAAAGCCAATGCAGAGGAGACTGTAACCTGCATTCTTTCTATTTTTTAAAAAAAAAAAAATTTTATTTTTTATTTAACCTTTATTTAACCAGGTGAGATTAAAAATCTCTTTTGCGAGGGAGACCTGGCCAAGACAGGCAGCAACAATAAACAATAAAAGCTGTTCCAGACAGAACAACAAAAACAACAATACAGGGAATTAAACATAAAAACAATCAGTAGTCGCCAGCAGGGAGAGAATCAAATAGTTGCAAACACAAGTCTGACTGTAAAGAAGCCTATGAGAAAATGGCCCTACTTCTCACTTAATTTATTACCTCAGTAAACATTTTCCTGAAGAATTTATGTTCTCAATCACTAGTTTCACATCTTCAATATAGCATGATATTCATTTTGGAAATTATGGTCCCATTTAGAATAACATAGATGATAAAGTAGGGGATACTTTAAAGCTTTAAGTCACTACCACAATGCTATCCTTAGGTCAGCACTGCAACACAACATGTGAGGCCCCCTACAGCTAACCCCAAGTGGATCCCTTTGCTACAGCACAGAGCAGGCAAATTTAATCTTTCATAATGAGGATACTTATCATTTCAAATGCACAGCCAAATTTAACAGACCACTTTGGAACACCAGGCACAGATTATAGAGTTAATTGTATTGAGTAAATGTTTAACTGTTGGAATATATTAACATTAAATTATAGTGTCTAAACCACTGTCAAGCTGTCAGGGACACACCAGGCTCTCCCTCACCTGACACTGAGGCTGTCTCTCACTCGCCTGATGCTAACACTACTAGGGTGTCCTCCTCTTCTGTTATGTATTCTTCCTGTTGATCACTGTATTTACAATCAGATAGGCCTGTATCATCCTTGCCAACCTCGCTGTTGCCCTCCACATCTTCCTGACTGTCTCTGACATATATTACAAAGAAAACTATGGAAAAGAAAATATCTTTTAAATATTACTTTTATTATATGCCAGTATTTGCTGTAATGCATCTTTTATCCTATTATGGTAGTTATTGACAGAATGTAGAAATAATATATATATTTATATCCGGGGCTATTTATGAAACATTCAGAGCTGAAGCCTCGGACATCCAGGCCAAATGACACCACTGGCTACCTCAGTCATTTTTATGAAGTTTTTGACTAAATTAGCTTGTGGACTCACTAATAAAGCCATTATCTAACTGTATGGTTAAGTTATTTGCACTACTGTCTACACTTAATATCAACACATAAAGAAACTTCTTACAACTGACCGTTATAAAATACTGCAGTGATTGCAAATCTCTTTACATTTTCAGGATAAAGCATGCTGTGCCATAATGGCACAGATTGGACAACAATTCAGTGTTATATCAACTTTTGGTGGATTTGTATCAAAACAATATAATCATATCTTATTATTTTAGAAAAACCTGCAGTATCAATTCATGATTACAAGCTAATTGCAATTTTAAAAACTAAACAAATGAGTTACTAAGATTTGTGTTTCACCTTTTCAAGTGTTTTGCCTGATGTCATACATAACACTGGAAAACATTTAATGCCCTTGAACATCAGTGTCATTATTAATATGTCATTTTG
This sequence comes from Epinephelus fuscoguttatus, assembly GCF_011397635.1. NCBI lineage: Eukaryota > Metazoa > Chordata > Actinopteri > Perciformes > Serranidae > Epinephelus > Epinephelus fuscoguttatus. Next base: position 50,646,877 of record NC_064752.1, read on the forward strand.
CATAGATTTTCTGCATTGGGATGGAACAGTATTGGAAAATATTATGATTATTATACTGATACTGATTTTGGTCATGTCACCGAGCCAATTTCTTGCTTAGTACAGTAAGTCTTCACAACAATCTATCTATTCACTGCACTGCACATGGTGATGACCATGTGCAGTGCAGTGAATAGATAGATGCTGTGCTGACATAACAACAAAACCTCTATGACCATTTCCTCCCTCACTGTTGGACAGTATGTGTGAGCACAGCCCATTCCATGTACGATCAGTGGTTCTGTTGTGTGTGCTGGATGACGGCAGTCTGGATGAGCAGAAGGAGATAGCAGCAGGGGGCAAATAAATGATCACACACACACACACACACACACACACACACACGTCTCAGCTGCAGACAACATCATCCTCCCTCTTCTGAGTCCCTTCCTTCTCTCCCTCCTCTCCCTCCTCAATCTACTCTGCATTAATTATGGCATTGGTAATAAGGAAAGTGTTTAATGTGGAGGAATTGCAAATGAGCAGGAATTGATTGGGTCTTCTCTCATACTAATTGATTGCAGACTTCATCCACGAATAATAAAAGAGGAGGAAGAGGAGGAGGCGAGGGAGAGAGGATGAGAATTAAAGTAGAGGAGAGGTGTTAAAGGCTGACAGTGGGAGAACAGGAAAAGAAGAGGTCAGAGAGGGTAATAACTTGTTGGTATTTCTGCTGTAGTCTGCAACAGTCAATAAATAAAGAACTATAATTACTGTGCTGATATCTTATTAAAGTGTTTTTTCACAGACCTGCATGCAGAACAATTAGAATTAAAGGGGAAGTTCCGTTTTTTACAACCTGGACCTTATTTCTGGCATTAAATACTGTTGTTTACTCACCAAGATAAGTTTGGTGTCATTTGGAAGATATTTAGATCCGCGAGAGCCGCGGACATCCATATAGTGGGAATGATCAGGGCACCGACAATGAGGCTCTAAATAACACATTATCTGCCGCGAAACTCGTTAATTTCACCAATATGCCTTTATGAATCGCTAGAGTTGCTTGTCATCATCATCCGGGTCATTTATACTGACCTACTAACGTCTGACCTGGATGATGTCATCCAGGTGCGCCGCGCGCGCCGCCGCACACCCGCAGCATGGCTCTGTTCACAGCTGGAATTTGTGACTGTTAGTTTTTTGAAACATGGCTGAATATTTGTCAGATTTTGAGGTTGTGGACGATGACTTTGAATATGATGGAAGTCCTTACTGTTTTGAGCCAGAGTATACGGATAAGGAGCTCTTTGAAAGGAGAATGCAGAGGCAGAGAGAGGAACAGCTGGCCAGAGAACAACAAACCGCTGCACGTCCGAGAATAGATGCTAACTGGTGGTGTTCTTATGGACAATGTTCCACTATGCCAACAGAGGAGGAATGCCTTTGTTGCTCCGAGTGGGATTTGAGGCCAGGAGATACATGTCTGGATGTCTCCAGAAATGACTGTCTCACAACTACAGAGGATTTCACTTCTATGATTGATCAACCGTGCTGTTGTAGAGACTTTTTTTCGTGTCCCGAAAGTAAACTGGAAGACCCAGCCAAAGCCTGCAGGACTGAACGGGCAACTTTCGATTGAGTAAGTAGCCTACACAGCTGCATAAATTGTTTATTTTCCTTGAATTTGTTTGCTTGATAAGTAAATAACTATGAGAATTTACATTTCTTTAGTTTCGTCTCATCGCTTGTGTAGAACGGCCCGCACACTGCACAAAAAGCAGAGGCACTTCTTATGCAAAACGTGAATTTATTATTACATAGTGCTCAGTGACAAAAAGTGAGAAAGGTGAACGTTTCGGTGGTCAGAGGTTAGTAGGTCAGTATAAATGATCCGGATGATGATGACAAGCAACTTTTGCGATTCATAAAAACATATTGGTGAAATTAACGAGTTTCGCGGCAGATAATGTGTTATTTAGAGCCTCATTGTCGGTGCCCCGATCATTCCCACTATATGGATGTACGCGGCTCTCGCGGATCTAAATATCTTCTGACGGACTCCAAATGACACCAAACTTATCTGGATGAGTAAACAACCGTATTTAATGCCAGAAATAAGGTCCAGGTTGTAAAAACGGAACTTCCCCTTTAAAGCTGCACGCAGCGATGAACGGGCCCTTGCACCTTTGCACCACTCGGGTGGGCTGGCAGGATGCCTGCTGATGCAACAGTCCATTCCCGGCAAAGTTAGACACTGCATGCAAGAGTGAGTTGGTATATCCTTGATACAGTGCTGGAATTAAATATTTCACATTTTGTACCACTTCCTCTGTCCGCTGGAGGGAGCTGGAGAATGCACTAATTATAAGTCATGTTTTTATACATCAAATCTACACCACAGCATTCAAATTTTAGGAAATCAAAGGATAAATGTTTGATGAGACCTACTTCCAGTTGCCACTAGGTGGTGCTGTGTGTATCAGGAAATATGGTAATATAAATGTTTTCAGGGCGGAACTAATATGAACCATCTAAAGTTTGGTAGAGATCAGACCATTTACGCCAAAATTATAGCAATTGTGATTTTCATGGCGAGACCTCAAAATTCAAAGCTCCGCAGTGGGCATGCCATTCAACATTAGGCAGATCCTGTGATGACTTTCTGTCAGGCTCACACAAACCAAGTTTAGAGCCAATCTGATTAAGGGCCCTATTTAGATGGTCTAAAACGCAAAGTGCCAGGCGTGCAGTGCATGGGCGTGTCCCAGTCACTTGCTAGTTAGACAGCACGTTTTCAGACTGTGCGCCATGGTGGAGAGTCTAAAAGGGTTGGACTTAATCTGTGAATTAGTCATGGGTGTGTTTTGGGCGTATCATTCCATAAACCAATCAGAATGTCACCTCTCATTCCCTTTAAAAGAGGCGCAATGGGAGCGCACGGCGGAGAGCTAGTTAGATGGCGGACCTACTGACTGCAAAGAGTGAGCGTTTTACAGCTGAGGAGACGATAAATGTATCTCTATATCGACTGTCCCGTCACATCTGATGTGAGATCAAAGGGGATTGGCACCGTTTGGCACGCCAGCCACAAACAGCCACAGCATCAGATAGGGAGTATATATTCAGCATCTGTCATCTTAGAAAAGTCAAAAGAAAAGAAACAGAGTGAGACTGCGAGGGAGGAAAGAGAGAGCGCGCGCGCATGAGAGAAACGCTGTCAACAAATTGTAAAATAGGCTATTCAATTTACTTTATTTTAACCTGGGAGGTTAGAGAGCCCAGCTCCCTCTCCAGCATCCTGAACCCCCCCTGCCTGAAGGTGCAGGAAGGGCTGGCTGCGGAGCTGGGGTCATCCTCCTCCTCCTCCTCCTCCTCCCGACAAGATGATATTTAGTTTTACGTTCTAAAAGCTTTTTTTTTTTTACATATACATTTGTACTTGTAGGGCTCTAAGTTTACGTTTTTAGTTCACAGAAGCTGGTTATTGTTGTGTTTATGTCAAAATAAAGTTTATCAAACGTTTTCACATCTTTGATTTTGTGATTTACACGCCTAAATGATCACAATTCAATTGGGAAAGACAAGTTCATTTTACAGGCTATGCATCATCAGCCCGTGGAGGTCTGCTCGCAGTTCCGTATATTCAGACACTTTGAGCTTGGACCTCCTGGATTATGATGATCATTATTACTGTGATTAGATCATTCTGATTAATGACTGACCATTAAGACGTGTTTCTGATAAATATTTTAATGTGCACAATAATAACCTTTCACATTGTAATCATATTTTTATTTGTTATCTTTTGCATATGTGTGGCTGCTCCGTGTGTGTCTGAACAGAGTGCACGCGCGTTGTGCACCCGCCTAGAGACGCGTATTACTAACTTGTTTAACAACGAAATACTGCGCCATTGACTTTAGACCAGGTTTTTGTTGGTCACCGGCGCATTTGCTTTTTACATCATCTAACTAGCAACGCGCCGTGACTGCGCCTGACCACTCCTCATTTTTAGACCAACACACCCAGAGAAGCGCAAGTTCATTTGCTAGTTAGACGACGAGGGCGCAGGGCGTGAAAATGACAACTGCACCTGCATCTAAATAGCAACGACATTTGCGACATGGATTATGCCCCCTCTGCTGTCCGCTTTAGACCATCTAAATAGGGCCCTAAATCTGTAAGACAAGTTTGTTAAATCACAACAGGTGTGAAACACCAAAAATGACCATGGAATTCAAAATGGCCAACTTCCTGTAAGGTTTAGGCAATGGGTCCAAAGGACTTTTTTTTTTTTTTTTCTTACAATGAGTTTATTAATATTTAGCAGGAAATATAAGTACATTGCATGGAATATATATTTTAAATTAAAATATGGCCTTTTACGATAGTCTGTTCCGCTAGAATAAATAATATCATTAACTACCATACTGGTAGGGCATAAGTTCATAAGTTCTTCCATAACACTCCATTTCATCAGTAGACCTTTACCAAACAAAACAAAATAAAACGTCTTTTCAGGACAGCACAATGTGATATAGAGGCAGTACAATTCCACCGCTTTCCAACATTCAGTTCAGAGGAAAACAAAAAAAACAATTAACAAAAATGGCAAGCACCTAATCTGCACATCACAATGTGACCTCCCAAAACCCAGAAGATGCCATCTGCCACGGCACATCCCCGATCATAATTTGGCTAATATCATAGCCCCTTATAACTTATACTTATACTTATACTTATAACACAAATCTGAATTATTACGATTGAATTTATTTAACTTAACTGGGGTGACATTAATTCGCATCAACCAGTTATATTGTAGTAATTTAAGTAGTGTATTAACAGTCTGTGTCTGGACCTTGGTGCAGATGCTACTCCATTCATTCATTGATATATCTTCCTGAATATCTTCCTTCCGACCATTCAGTTTGTACTCTGAAGATTCATTTGAGCCTGACACAAGCAAATTATACAGAACTGAGATTCTGCCCTTACCATTACATTGGTTAAAAATAATATTTTCTAGAGGTGACAGTTGAGGTTCAGTTAGAGTTTGGTTATGGGCAGCTGAAATGAAGCTCTTTAGCTGTAAATATTTAAAATAATGTTTTCTGGGAATATCGTATTTTACTACTAGTTCTTCAAATGTCATTAAAACTTTGTCACTGTACAGGTCGAGAACTTTCCTTAGACCCTTATTGGCCCACGTTTGGAAACCTGGCTCAGGTCTACCAGGAGTAAAACTCTGGTTTCCCCATATGGGACTAAAACCTGACAGGCTACATGTTTCACCAAAAAATTTCTGTACATCATACCAAACATTGATAGTATTCAGAACAAAGGGATTTTTAGTTTGTTTTCTTAATTTCTTAATATCAGCAGAATAAATATAGAGATTGAGGGGTAGGTTAGGTATAACTAAGAATGATTCAATTTCCATCCACGCAGGAAAAGAGTCAGAGAAAAAATAATACATAGCAGTGCGAAGCTGAGCTGCCCAATAATACCACTGAATGTTAGGTAAATAAAGCCTCCCTCTGTCATATGGGAGATACAGTACAGACAGACGGATTCTGGGGCGTCTGTTGTTCCAAATAAAAGAAGTAAACAACAAGAGATGATGGAGACGGAAGAGGAATGTTCTGAAATAAATACAACCGTTCATTTTAAGAATATTTATGCAGCTGATTAGAGATATTGGTAAAGAAGACCATCTATCTATTGATTTTGTTATTGATTCTACAAATATAATCTATAGAGGGAAGTGCCTTGCTGTTTACAAATACTTCCGGGTAGAAAACCAGCAGAGCTTTTAGCTATGTATACACACACACACACACACACACATATATATATATATATATACATATACATATATATATGTATAGTGGTGGAAAAAAGTTTTCGGACACCCTTAAAATTTTACACAATCTCAAATATTATCATGAAATATTTGTGGAAAAATCTTTTTTGTGTTTCAAAAGGTGTGGCTGCATTAGACAGATACAAACAAATACAAATTATATTTTTTTGTTTATTGTTTACAAGAAAAACTAACAAAACTAAATTCTTGACAGTTTCAATATGTCAGTTCTCAACATTGTCAGTATCAAAGTCAACAAATAACAGAGAATGTGTTCAAAACTGAACAAAAAATAAATAAACCATCACATCATCAAATTAATATTTAGTAGTCCTGCCATTGGCACGTAGTAGAGCTCTAATCCTGGCTGGCATGTTCCCCACGAGCCTTTCACACTGTTGAGGGGTAATCTTGTCCCATTCTTCTTGAATTACTGCTTTTAATTCTTCTAAATTCTTTGGTTTATGCTTTGAAACAGACCTTTGATAATCCACCACAGATTTTCAATGGGGCTCATGTCCGGGATTGAGCTGGCCACTCTAAGACCTGGATACTGTGCTCCTGCAGCCAAGTTCTACTGGCCTTGGATGTGTGGCAAGGGGCATTATCTTGTTGAAACATCCAGTTTTTACCTCGACGGAACAGTGCACGCGCAGAAGGGAGCATGTGGGTTTAGAGAATGGTACAATACTTGGTAGAGTTCAATGTGCCATCACAGACAGTGAGATGACCAACACCAGCAGCACTCATGCATCCCCAAACCATGATACTGCCTCCACCATGCCTGACAGTAGGTACTGTACATGCTGGAGATAATGCTTCGCCTGGCCTTCTGCGTACCCTCACTTTAGTAGGAGGAAGATAAAGCTGGAAACTGGACTCATCTGACCACAAAATCTTCTACCAGTTCCTGGTTGTCCAGTTCTTGTGTGCCTGGGTCCAACAACGCTGGGCTAACCTCTGTCTCTCATTGACCAGGGGCTTCTTGATAGCCTTGTAGGACCTTAACCCATGATCTAAAAGTCGGCTACGTACAGTGCGGGTGGAACACTGGACACCAGTTTGGTTTGACCACTGCTGCTGAAGCTCCTGTGATGTCATTCGGCGGTTTTGCCTGCACATGCGGATCAGGATGCGGTCATTTCTTGCTGAAGAGACCCTCGGACGCCCAGATCTTGGTTTGTCTTCCAAGCTATTGGTTCGTCTGTATTTTTGCAGAGTGTATCCAACTGCTGAAGGACTGCATCTGCACTTCCTGGCTATCTGGCGGCAGCTGTACCCTTCCTGGCTGAGAATCTTTATCTTCAGGCGTGTTTCCTGCATTAGGTTCCTTGTTTTAGCCATTTTGTGTCTGAAGAACTTTCAAATGTGCTGGCTTTATGTAGACACAAAGCTTGGCAACAAAATTGTGTCTTTTAATAAAAAGAACGACCTTCATCACTGGTACCAAATGACCCAATACTAAAAATTTCTTATGTATTTTTATGGAACCAATCAATTTTAAGTTTTTAATGGCTTTTTTGGATTTATTTAGTATTTTGGCTGTGACTGTACTAAAAGAAATTGCACTTGAAGACCTAAGAGTGATTCTTAATGCAATATTTCACAAATGCATGGGGTGACCGAAAACTTTTTTCCACCACTGTATATATATATATATATATATATATATATATATATATATATATATATACACACAATACAGGCCAAAAGTTTGGACACACCTTCTCATTCAATGCGTTTTCTTTATTTTCATGACTATTTACATTGTAGATTCTCACTGAAGGCATCAAAACTATGAATGAACACATGTGGAGTTATGTACTTAACAAAAAGGTGAAATAACTGAAAACATGTTTTATATTCTAGTTTCTTCAAAATAGCCACCCTTTGCTCTGATTACTGCTTTGCACACTCTTGGCATTCTCTCCATGAGCTTCAAGAGGTAGTCACCTGAAATGGTTTTCCAACAGTCTTGAAGGAGTTCCCAGAGGTGTTTAGCACTTGTTGGCCCTTTGCCTTCACTCTGCGGTCCAGCTCACCCCAAACCATCTCGATTGGGTTCAGGTCCGGTGACTGTGGAGGCCAGGTCATCTGCCGCAGCACTCCATCACTCTCCTTCTTGGTCAAATAGCCCTTACACAGCCTGGAGGTGTGTTTAGGGTCATTGTCCTGTTGAAAAATAAATGATCGTCCAACTAAACGCAAACCGGATGGGATGGCATGTCGCTGCAGGATGCTGTGGTAGCCGTGCTGGTTCAGTGTGCCTTCAATTTTGAATAAATCCCCAACAGTGTCACCAGCAAAACACCCCCACACCATCACACCTCCTCCTCCATGCTTCACAGTGGGAACCAGGCATGTGGAATCCATCCGTTCACCTTTTCTGCGTCTCACAAAGACACGGCGGTTGGAACCAAAGATCTCAAATTTGGACTCATCAGACCAAAGCACAGATTTCCACTGGTCTAATGTCCATTCCTTGTGTTTCTTGGCCCAAACAAATCTCTTCTGCTTGTTGCCTCTCCTTAGCAGTGGTTTCCTAGCAGCTATTTGACCATGAAGGCCTGATTCGCGCAATCTCCTCTTAACAGTTGTTCTAGAGATGGGTCTGCTGCTAGAACTCTGTGTGGCATTCATCTGGTCTCTGATCTGAGCTGCTGTTAACTTGCGATTTCCGAGGCTGGTGACTCGGATGAACTTATCCTCAGAAGCAGAGGTGACTCTTGGTCTTCCTTTCCTGGGTTGCCAGTTTCCTCATGTGTGTAGCGCTTGATGGTTTTGCGACTCCACTTGGGGACACATTTAAAGTTTTTGCAATTTTCCGGACTGACTGACCTTCATTTCTTAAAGTAATGATGGCCACTCGTTTTCTTTAGTTAGCTGATTGGTTCTTGCCATAATATGAATTTTAACAGTTGTCCAATAGGGCTGTCGGCTGTGTATTAACCTGACTTCTGCACAACACAACTGATGGTCCCAACCCCATTGATAAAGCAAGAAATTCCACTAATTAACCCTGATAAGGCACACCTGTGAAGTGGAAACCATTTCAGGTGACTACCTCTTGAAGCTCATGGAGAGAATGCCAAGAGTGTGCAAAGCAGTAATCAGAGCAAAGGGTGGCTATTTTGAAGAAACTAGAATATAAAACATGTTTTCAGTTATTTCACCTTTTTTGTTAAGTACATAACTCCACATGTGTTCATTCATAGTTTTGATGCCTTCAGTGAGAATCTACAATGTAAATAGTCATGAAAATAAAGAAAACGCATTGAATGAGAAGGTGTGTCCAAACTTTTGGCCTGTATTGTGTGTATATATATATATATATATATATATATATCACATTTTTCACTGTATCACCTTTTTGACTAATCCTATGTTTGTAAAGTCTATAAACACAATGATTGAACAAACATTACTAAATCTTAGCCATTAGCGGTGTCTGTAATAGGTAATAACTCATTAAACGGTCCGTGAAATTTTTTTTTTCCAGCAGATGTCTTAGTTACAACATGATTGAGCTAGCAAAGCAGTTTTGCGTTGCTATGTGTGGTATTTATTCAGTTTTGGGAAATCACGATGTCTAGAAAGCATCAGTGGCTGCAGCTGACAGGGACAGCTAACAGCAGCAGCAAAGCTAACATGAGGACGTCATCTGTTAAAAGCCTCCCGTTGTCAGATACGACATGAAACTACTCCAGTTAGCTCAATCATGTTGTAACTAAGACATCCGCTGGAAAAAAATATTTTCTTCACGGATGAGCACACGTTTGATAAAACGGAGTTAAATCTCTCGGCATCCATTTTCAAGCTCTCTGTGTGTTTGTTTCCTTGCGGACGAGAAAAGGAGGAGTGCACATTTTCGAGAAGGCGTGTCCTTTTCAAAAATGCAAGAGGCATTGCTTTGTTGCCAGCCGTTTTCACCGGTGTGTTAAACACACTTTACAAAGGAGTGTCCCCAGACTATCAGAAGGCAGAGATCTCTGATTGTCTGATGGCGAGATTAGATACAGGTATGTGCCGATTTTCATGCATGTCGGTAAAACATGCGGCAGGGGCTCCACTTTAAAGTGCGCTGCCAAGCCATTTTGCCATGCTCATCGATGAGACTCATATCACATATCCAGGCCTAGACTTTTAAGTAATGTGTTAAGTTTCAGGCAGATTGAACCAAGTACACTTTAGATAATGCCATTTCCTGTGATTTGGTGAAACATCCAATTTCACCATGCCATTATGACGATGCCGTTTGGTGACATTTCACCATCTTCACAATATAACGTAACCAAGTTCTTAAGGCCTTTATGACCACATTTGAACTGGATATGGTCAACCTGCCAGGAGGAGCACATTAAAGTGTAAAACATGTCATTTCCTGTCGCCACTAGGTGGCGCTATGACAATCAGGAAAAATGGTTATGTGAATATGTTCAGGGTGGGACTAATATGAATCATGTGAAGTTTGGTGGAGATGGGACCATTTACGCCAAAATTATAGCAATTTCGTTTTTCATGGCAAGACCTCAAAATTCAACGCTCCGCAGCCGGCGCGACATTCGACTTTGGGCAGATCCTGTGATGACTTTTGGTCACAAGGTAGTAAGGCTCACATAAAGCAAGTCTGGAGCCAATCCAATTAAATTTGTAGGACAAGTTTGTTAAAGGTAGGGTCTGGAGGATTTTCCAGTTGCTGTTTGTAAACACACATTCAAATTCGGCCCCTCCTATCAGGCTCAACTCTCCCGGGTGTACGGAGCCCAGAAGTACGGAAGAAGGCTTCACAGAAGAGGTTCAGGCAAGGCTCGCGCTGATGCACGCTCGGACACACTCCGACAGGCTCGGGCACAGCACCTGCGCTCTCTCATTGGCTGGGGAAATCTCCGCCCAGAAGCAGTCCGAGCTCACAAAAACATCAAAATACAGTTAAAGGGCAGGAGCTCTGCAAACAGAGTCACCATCACACATGAGTAGAAGCCCATAGGTGATGATTAAGCAGGATTTCATTTGTATATGTCTATATTTTGTTTTGTTTGAAAATCCTCCAGATCCTACCTTTAAATCACAACACGTGCAAAATGCCAAAAATGACCACGGAATACAAAATGGCCGACTTCCTGTTGGGTTTAGGCAATGGGTCCAAGAGATTTTTTTGTGTATCTGGGCATGACACAGGTATGTACCGATTTTAGTGCATGTCGGTGAAACATGCAGCGGGGGCTGCTCTTTAAGGGGTGTGGCCAAGTCATTTTGTCCCGCCCACCAACAAAATGTGAAAGCCCCCTAAAAGTTTTATTAGTCAGAAAAATGATAATAATAATTCCTTCAATTTCAATAGGGCCTTCGCCCGGCCTTCGGTCGGTGCTCGGGACCTAATTAATTGGCTAGATTGGTTTTACTGAACTAGAAGCTGTTAGTATTTTAAACATGCAGGAGTTTACCCTGGTGACTGGTTCAGAGACATATTGGAGCTCCAGCAACAACATTCTTTTTTTTTTAAAAGTAAACTCCAGATGCACCAAAAGTTCTTAACTATCAAAATCTGCTCTCTCTCAAATATGGCCAGTGATAGATATTTTCTCAGCAAATTAGAAAACAAGACTGTTGATATAATAACTGAGCAGGTCTGACAAACATGTCCTGTGAATTAATTATATTTAGTTATGTTTGATAAACATGTAATGACTGTTTTCTTTTGGAAGCAATATGCACAACTATACATTCTTGGGAAAGATAGGTGTAAAAATGCCATGAGGAATGATACAGGGATACTGTTTTGATATCAAACTAAAGATAGAGCCTTTTAAGGACATTTTAAATGGGGAAAAAAAAGCCCATCCTGCATTTCCTTTCCTAAACCCTCCACTTGACTTGCCTATGGTTTGGGACACTGATTAGAGTCAAACCCTTATGTTTGTAGGATTTATATACTGTCTGTGAGCAGCCAGACGTTGGCGGTGGGGCAATCTCTGTTTTGTGCTGAGCTAATGATGGAAACACACTGCATTTCAGTGAAAATCCACACGTGTTATGGGTTAGTTATACACGCAGCCACAATCTGGCGAGTGCTGGGTGGAATTTAGCAGTCCTTTCTGAATTTACAAAAGTGGGGGAGGAAGTCTTCCTGAGGAGAAAATAATGGACTTTCTGACGACATACTGGGAAAAGCACTTTGTAAAAGAAAGGTCATGGTGAATGTGGTCAATAGCTTAGATTTTAAATGGTTGCAGGATAGTGTGAGAGCACTGCTTTGTCTCTAATCTGTCAGAGTACCATAAGCAGGTGTTACATTGCTTTTAACAGAGTGAAGGTGAAGTCAGGCCTCAGGGTGCCTCACAGGGCAGCAAGGGCTGGGCCGAGGCACCCCCTGGACCCCTGACAGCCTGGGGTCAGAGCCCAGCTGAGACAGAGTGATCCATGCTATTAATGTTGGATGAGCTCACCCTCATTAAAATGCATAAAAGATGAAGGAGGACCCCAGGTGGCCACTGCATCCCTGACCACCCCAGCCAAGGTCTGGTCATTATTGACTGAGCCATGGGTCACAACTGACATTAGGAATAGCCAATTATAGCACCTGACAGTGACTGAAAAGGACTTAGAATCAAGGTGACAGGTTGCATAAAAATTTCATTAAGACACTTTTTGTACAACTACAAATAATTTCTACAGACTTACAAACATTTCTCCAGCTGTGTTTGACAGGTTTAAGGGGTGATTTACGAGCACACACTTATTGATCATTATTTGAAAAGTTCAATAACTCTATTTATGCTCTCAAAACTTTGATAACTAAGATTTGTACCCAGGTTCATTGTAAACTCTGATTTATCGATCTCATTGTTAAGAAGCAGAGAAATAACATAATTAAAGCCTGGATTCTTTCTTAATTTGCAACATGTTAGTCTGGAGGTTTAAATTTGTGTCCTTTCACAGAGTTGGTGATTGAAAATTAACTTTCATCTCTGTCAGAGAAAACTGATCTGAGTTCAGACTGTTTACTTACGGCACAGCTAAACTCACAGATAACTGAGCCTCCTACCTTCTTGTCAAACAGCACCAAACCAGAAACCTTCTGTCTGGACTGAGTGGAATCCTGCCGGGATCAGCTGGAAAGTCCAGCGGCCGGTGGCCGCTCACTCCGCTGACATTCAACAGCTAATGAATGGAGCTAACTGCTATTTACCACTGCTGCAACTGTAAAACTCCACAAATCCATTCAGCAGCTCCACCATCCAGAGTCAGACACACACAGCAGATTATTCTTTCACAACTCGTAGTTGATGCTGCTCCGCTGTGAGTGTTTTTGCTGGCTAGCGAAGCATCCTGGCACAGACTACTTACTGGAGTTTGCCAGCCTGTTGCTCATGCCACATTTGAAGATAAGTGCAAGTACGGCTGTTCTCGGCTTTCAATGGCTGATAGTCTACCACCACGACATTTTCGTCACATCTCGCCTCGTCAGTGAAAATGAAACATAGATTTTATCTTAGCGTTTATTATCAAGATCTATATTTAGCTTGTCATCGTTTCGGTTTCATCATGGATTAAAGTGAAATTAACACTGGCATGAGACAGAGAGGTAACACAAGGCATGTTTCAGTTGATGAATCATTTAATCCTCATCATCATGGTTTAAGTACATAATTTGTGTTCAAACTGTTTGTAAACATCACTGGAAAATGAAAGGGGAAAAACTGTCCTGATTTGATTTTCTAATGATATATTTAGTTTATGATGTATCTTATTTATTATGTCCATAGAATCTTTATTCAGGAGGTTTTTAACATACTGTTTTCTGGAGATGCCTCAGAAAACTAGGATATTTTGAGAAGTGAAGACAAATACAGTACAAAATATGTATGGAATGTATTTCAAGACCTAACTGTATTTATTAATATGAGTTAACTGTTCATGAAAAAAATGAACACATTTTTTGTTAAAAAGACCATTTATTGTAATTTTTACAACTAGGTGGTTTCTGTGTTAGGAGTCTTTGTCCACTGTAAAGGACAGAAAAAAGTAGCACTTTCAAGTATCACTTTTGCTTTCTTTTTTTTTTTTTTTTGCTAATGATTTATGAGCGCATTTAGAATAGAAATCCACTGTTACAATATCGTATTGTGTTTGGAACATAACTGGGCTCTGAATGGGTCTTGAAGCATGTCTGAGTGAGATTCATCTTTACTGTAAAATATGCACAAATAAATATAGTTAACCTGTTAACTTAGGTTTGGGAGCAGAACCACGCCTCAACCACACCTCTAATCACCTGCCAAGCCCACTTATGCTGGGTCAACCCATCCTATCCTGTTTGTCCCAAGATTTCTCGAGCTCAGACAGACCGTGCGTCTTGCCTTCATAGAAAAAACTTCAAACAAAGACAAAAACGTAAAGATTGTTTAAAATTACCTACCATGGATCCGGTACTGCAGATCTACCCGACCAATTCAGATGGCGATCTGTTCGACAATCTGTTCGACACCGATCCACCAGACTCGCAGCAGCAACCAGACCGCAGCCAAACACGCCGGCGTAGACGCTTGCATTCAGTGGTCAGTGTACCTCAGTCCCGGCGTCTCCATTCAAGCCCCGCCAACGAGATCTCTCCGACTCAGACCGCGGGGGTCCGCAGATCTCAGGCCTCCTCTCCTCCTTCAGCGAGGACCAGACACCGCGGGCACGGGTGTAGGAGCCAGCTCCAACCCTCTCCTCATCGGCAGCTGACCCCATTGCCTAGGCTTCCAGCTCCCGGCTCTTCACCACCCGCGGTGCGCCCTCATCAGCGAGTCGGCAGTCTCGGCATCCTCAAACTGAGCCCAATATCAGAGACTGGACAGTCACTTGCCTCCAGGGTTTCCTGCGGAGCGAGGGCATCCCATTTCACCGCAAAGCCACACTTTTTCAACTGTATTCAGCCTCTTTCAACGCAGCAACAGACTCCATACTTCCCACTCTTCTTGCTTCCTCACCTGTGCCAAGGCTATTCAAGAGAAGGCTGAGACACGGGGTCAAACATGGGGGGATTGCACATGCGCAGTAAAATCTGGTCTGCACTTCCTCAAAGGCTCAGTAGATGGCGTGAAACCGCGGAATAAAGGGGATGTGCATGTATGTCATTTTCACAGATTATTATTGGACTGTCACTGATGGCCTGCGTTGTGGGTGAGAATGACAGAGATGCAATTCCGACAACTTCAGGCAGCCGCTGTCCAAGCAGACCGCACCAAGCGCACTCCTTAATTGCCTGAGCGGATCCTGCACTTTTTATCTAGCACCCCTGCTGTCACCCTCCAGCATCGCAGCTCAAGTTACACTGCGCATGTGCAATCCCCCCATGTTTGACCCCGTGTCTCAGCCTTCTCTTGAATAGTCTTGACCCGTGCCACCAACTGCCGATGTCGTCAGGCGTGACATCACAGGGCCGTCGCTGCCTCAGCCACAGTCTGCATCATCAGCCCCCTCTGGTGGGGGCCAGGTTGTATGTCCCCCTGTGCCTGCTCCCTCTGTTCCTGAATTCTCTCAGATGATTTCAGTTTTCTTTTCATCCCTGTCTTCGCAGGCTTCACAAAATCCCTGTGCACATATATCCTTTCATCCCATCATCCCTTCCTCTACCCTTTCTTCAGCCATTCCCAGCAACATGGCTTCTGCTCCTCTTTTTTCTGCAATAGCCAACGCAGTAGCAGGAGAGCCTCAGTCAGCAACTCAAGGGGTCCAACCACAGGCTAACCAACTTGGTGATGTCCAGCCTCCTCCTTCACTTCCAACTGGTCTATCCCTTCCCCCTCCCCTCCCCATTCCCAACCAATTCCTTCCCCAACACCCAAATGTATTTTCTCATTGTACTGGCAATTTCACCCTCGCCACAGCAGCACCACCTGTCCAGCCAGCTTCATCTGTTTATCGCCCTTCTCCTGTCTCTCCTGCACTACACCAACAGATTCTCACTGTTAATTATGTAGATTTAGCCCAGATTCTTAAGCCATCAGTCATCGACACTAATCAGCTCAGGGAAGTGCAGACAAACTTCAGCTTCGTGCAACTCCGCCACTCACTACTCTCACAGTCTAAAGACCTAACCCCCACAGAATTTGCCTTCGCTTTTTCTCTCTACCGTGACGTCATCTGTTCTGCATTTCCCACACAGAGAACAGAGCTGGATGATTATCTATCTATCGTGCTCGACATGGCCCTATGTTTTGGAGGGACAGGATTTTACAGTTACCATGTGCACTTCGCTAACCAAGCAGCTGGCCGGACACAGCAATTTAACCAGGGAACATACTGCGGCACCCTTGACTCTGAACTCTACTGCTGCATATTTGCAGCCCGCACGTCCCTCTCCTGCGAGCTATGTGGAGCCCCTTCTCACCCTTCCACAGCATGCACTGCCACTGCTCCACAACCTCGCTCACGTCCATCTTCCTTACACAACACCACAGTCTTTAACCGCCTTTCACCTGCCGCACCCCCACCTCCCATCATTCCTAGGCCTGCTAACATACGTCCTTCAGTCAGTGTCCCCATGCCAAAGGGGGTTGACAGATGGGGAAGGCCGATCCTCTACCAGGGTGGCAGGATGGTGTGCAACAATTTCAACCACCTGGGCTGTGTTCTTTCCAGGTGCTGCCTCCTGCATGTTTGCTCCTTCTGCGGCGGCGCGCATGCCAGGAACACCTGCCCCCACAATCCAACCACAGCTGCAGACCTGCAAACTTGTACAGCACCTCAGCACCCCTGTTCAGGTAAATGTCCTTGCCACTGCTCTACAAAACCATCCTGATAGACAGCTTGTTCATTTTCTTATAGATGGCTTCACACATGGTTTTCATCCCAGTATGGCAATTCTCCCTGACATTTCCCATGTCTGTCACAACCTCCAGTCTGCTCTTGCAGAACCTCACACTGTCGACACCCTGTTGGCTAAAGAGGTCAAAGAAGGATTCATGATAGGCCCGTTCGATATTCCTCCTTTTCCACTGTTCCGCATCAGCCCAATAGGTGTTGCCACTCGCAAATACTCTGGAAAAAAGAGGCTAATTATGGACCTGTCTTCACCACACGGCTCACACATTCCAAGCATCAACAGTGTCATTCCCAGTCCGGATTTCTGCATGCAATACGCAACCATCGACCATGCCATCACCCTCATTTGGCTAGCAGGATATGGAGCTTGGCTTTCTAAAGCAGACATCACCAGCGCGTTCAAAGTTTTGCCCATTCATCCTGACTTCTGGCATTTTTTCGGTGTTTGCTGGAAGGGGGCATATTATTTTTCTGTGCGCCTTACCTTTGGCTGCAAAAGCAGTCCTAAAATCTTCGCTTCTCTTTCAGAAGCCCTATGCTGGATCCTTACTAACAACCACAGGCTCCCTTACATTCTCCATCTTCTCGACGATTTTCTCGTCGTCACTCCAACATCCTCACCTCCTCGCCACGGGCTCATTACGCTCACTAACACTTTCTCTGAACTCGGCGTCCCTCTTTCCGAGGGAAAAACATCAGGACCTGGCACTTCCATTGAGTTCCTAGGCATCACCCTGCATCTCTGCCGTTGGAGAAAATACAGCGCATCTCTTTGCTTCTGTCAAACTACCTCCTAGCAGACAGATGCACCAAATGCCAGCTGTTAGCCCTCCTTGGCCATCTCAATTATGCCATCAGCATAATCCCTCAAGCTAAATCCTTCTTGTCCATCCTTTTGTCTAAGGCTGCTGCCATTCCCTCTCTCCATGATAGGGTCATTCTAGACGATGCCTGCAAAATGAAAATGCGTATGTGGCTACATTTCCTATCTTCTTGGAATGGCATTTCCTTCTTCTACGACTTCATCACCCAGCCTGACAGAGCCGTGCCGCCCATAGGGCAGGTTAGGCAAATGCTATAGGAGCCAGCATGCCAGAGGGTGCCAGGGAGTGAGTTTTTTTTTTCCCATTCTATTCAAAAATTAGACAAGAATACACTACAAAATAACAACAGTACATATAGCCATACATCTTTAAATAATAACGAAATAATATTTCTAATTTAAATTTCTGCCTGCCTGGCATCCTTCTGCCTCTCTGGCAGGCAGCACCAATTTCGCCACTGTCCCTAACCGCGCCCCCCTCCCCCCACTACCTGCCGTCTTCTTCTGTAATGTGATGACAAACTGACAGTCGGGTGCCATCATCATGAAGAGGCAAAAGCCCTCTGGGGCGCAGTACAAAAACAAAGAAAAGAAGAGGAAGAGAAACGTGAATGAGACCAAGGTAATGATGTGATGTGATGAACACTTCATTTAAAATGGTAGAAACACAACATAAGTTACAGTTACTGAAGCACTTGCAAGCTAACGTCAGCTCAATAGTCGCTAATATTTAGCAGTTAGGCTACTACTAACTAACGTAACGTCAATGTTACTACGACTTCATTAGCCACTTGATTTTGGAATACTTTCAGCATTCAGCTAGAGTTAATGTCAGTTAATGTTGCTCCCATCTTAGAGAAAGTTGGAAAGAAAGACTCAAAGTGTTTGGGGGAATGAATAAGCAACATAATTTAATATATTGGCCTATCTTTTCTTTTAATGTTTAGTGTGCTGCTGCACAAACCACTCACTGTTTACCAACTAGGCATATATTCATATACTGTATATTTATGTTTTCCAATTTTCAGATTTGTGATGTTACAGTTGCATTTTTTATATTTTGGCTGTTTGCTGTGTTTAAAATGTCATTAGATCAAGGCAGACTGTAATGATAGATGCTATTATGGTTATGCCATGATGGTTTCACAATCAAGCTATTGGATTAATATATTGTAAAAGCCCAGTTTGTCAAATATACGTATATCCTCTTTTTTAGATGCACTTCTGAAGTATTTGTGCCCCACCTCTGCAAATCCTGGGCCCACTAATGTAACTGCAGCCACCTCATCCACCTCAGCACCAAGTGATGCAGCCTCAAGTGCATGTCCCTCCCACACACAAACTGCCAGTGAAGAAATAAGATTATTTAGAGAATGTTGACTGTTTTTTTTTTGTTTTTGTTTTTGTTTTTATTGTGCAATATGACATTACAGGACAGACAAACCAGGTGTGATTTGAGAGTGAGAAAAATGGTATTATATATATATAATATATATAATAATATTAATAATAATAATAAATATTATAATTGTCAGACAGGCAAACGGAATAATAACAATAATAGAAATGAGTAAACAGAAGGGAGCAAACAAACAAACAAACAAAAAAATATGTATATAAATAAATAAAATAAATAAATGAATAAATAAATAAGAAAATGAAAATAGAAGCAAAAAAGCAAAACAAAAATACCACAATGCAAACTTATAATTTTTGCAATAATAATAGTAAGAATAATATCAATAATAAAGGTGATGAGTAACAATAATAATAATAGTATGGAGGGAGGGTGGAGAAGGAGGGGAGGTCTTTGAATTTATGGGGTGCCTCAGGTCCCTGCCCTCTAATTCCTAATGGAACAGTAAGCAGAAATGACTTTCCCTTTAAAGTGCAGCCTAGTTGGAAGGTCAGGTCAGCCCTACCTCACAAAACACTAATATATTTGTGGTGGTTAGCACTGTCGCCTCACAGCAAGAGGGTTGCCGGTTCGATCCCGGGTGTGGGAGCCCTTCTGTGTAGAGTTTGCATGTTCTCCCCGTGTCAGCGTGGATTCTCTCCGGGCACTCCGGCTTCCTCCCACAGTCCAAAGACATGCAGATTGGGGATTAGGTTAATTGATAACTCTAAATTGTCCGCTTGTCATTGTTGTCAGCCCTGCGATAGTGTGGCGACCTGTCCAGGGTGTACCCTGCCTCTCGCCCGATGTCAGCTGGGATAGGCTCCAGCCCCCCCGCGACCCTCAAGAGGATGAAGCGGTTAGAAGATGAATGAATGAATGAATGAATGAACTAACGTCATGCCCAGTGAAGAAGATCTGCTGCTGAGGAAAGCAAACAAAACAATCACTGACCTTAAAGAGGACATCTGCCGGCTCTCGGATGAATTGAAAAACAAGGAGTCACTTCTGGCTAGCTGCTTGGATGTGGCGCACAAGCAGTCACTACGGATTGTCTCCCTCACCGCAGCCCTCCAGGACACAGCTCCGTGGGACCCCTCCACCTGTCCCCGGCCTTCCTCCTGCTCGACACCTCACCATCAGTTGACCTGGGCCGAGGTGGCGGTCCGGGGTCGTAAGACAGCGGTGGAAGGGACCGCTTCGCCTCCTCGTCTGAGCCTTTCCAACCGCTTTGCGGTTCTGTCTGGGGATGATCCGGCTCCGTCTCGTCGCGACCTGGACCTCTCTCTGAGCACCGCTACCTCTCCACCGGCAGCAGACGATGTTCGGCCGGTAGCTCTCCGCTCCGCCGAGGGGCCACATCGGCAGCTGTCTTCCCGGGCAACGACCTCCACATCTTGGCGTAAGATCCTGAAGGAGGCTGTGCTGAGACGCTCCAGAGGTCCCCACTGCCCTAAACCGGGAGATAATCCTCCTCACGGGACTGGTGCCGCTGCCTCGCCGCAACACTCGTCTGCTCAGACTCCTCTCCCAGTGACCCCAGCGCATCGTCCGGATGCCGACCGCCCGCCGCCTTCCCCTGGTGAGCCGCAGCCGTCCTCTCCGCGTCCCCTCTTCCCCCCAACACTCTGATAGTGGGAGACTCCATAGTGAGAAACATCCGTTTCTTTAACGCTGCCACTCGCTGTTTCCCTGGAGCCACAGTCCCGGTCCTCCTGGATAAGCTCCCGGGGCTACTGCGCACACTACCGTCCTCCATTAACCGAGTGGTTATATATGTTGGGACGAACTATTTAGCTCGCCAGCAGTCTGAGCTTACCAAAAAGGATTTCAGTGCCCTTTTTAACTTTTTAAGCAGCTGTGGAAAGTCCGTTTTTATCTCCGGCCTGATCCCCACACTTGGGCGTGGAGCGTGCCGCTTCTCGCACCTGGCTTCTGTCTGCCTGCAGTGTACGTGGCCTTGGTTTTATTGACAATTTTAATCTGTTTTGGAACCAGTCTTCCTTCTTCAGGACCGATGGACTTCACCCCAACAGGCTGGGTAGCCACATGCTATCCGCAAACATTCAGCACGCTGTTCAATCTGCTCCACATGACTGACTGTTTACATCACACGCCCCCTCCACGGAAACTCTACCTCCACCTGCATCAGTAGTGGCCAGCTCCCCCTACCGGTCTCATTTGTCACCAACACTCTCACCAGAAACATTCCCAATAGAGACCATCATATGGTACAGAGCACCCCGTCCACACAGCAAACCTCGTGACTATAACATCCTGCGCCCCACTTCTATACATTGCTCAGGTGATGAGCGCACGTTCGGCACAAACATTAACTTGGCTGTGCTGAACGTGCACTCTGTTTTAAATAAAACTTTTATTATAAATGACCTAATTTTAGACAATAATATTGACAGTATTCTTTTAACAGAAACATGGCTTGGCACTGACGCACCAGTTCTTCTCACCGAGGCCTGCCCAACACATTTTAACTTTTTATTCTCTACTAGGGGGGTAAAAAAGGAGGCGGAACTGCATCTATAACCAGAAGCACACTGCACTCAAATTAAGTTTCTTTTAACAGTTACTCATCATTTGAGCATCATGCCTTTGTTTTTAGCAGTCCTCCTATTCTCTGCATTACAGTTTACAGACCACCCCACCATTCTACCTCTTTTATCAGTGAATTCTCAGAGTTATTATAAATCATACACACCACTTACAACAGGATTTTAATAACTGGTGATTTTAATTTACATGTTGATAATACCTCAGATACAATGTCCAGAGAATTTTTAAACCTTTTAACCTGCATGGATTTTAAACAGCATGTCACACAGCCAACTCACAACAGAGGACACACCCTGGACCTGGTCATAACCTATGGCCTGTCCACTGGTGTGTCCTCTGTTTTTGACCTGGCTGTGTCTGACCACTACTGTATGTATTTTAACATCACCAGTTTTAGCCATCAGGAGGCCCCGATGAGAACAGCGAGGAAACGCTACCTAACTTCTGAAGTGGCTGCAAATTTTATCCAGATTTTACAGAGCACTCCTACTGAAATTTTACTTGCACCCTGCGATTTTATTGTGGACAATTTTAACAGTAAATTAAAGTCAACACTTGACTCAGTGGCTCCACTTTTAACAAAAACAATAAAAACAAAACCTACACCCCCGTGGAGAAATGATGCTATCAAAAAGTTGAAAAGACAATGCAGGAGTGCAGAGAGGAGGTGGAGAAAAACAAAACTGACTATTCATTATGAAATACTACGTGAACAACTCAAAACCTTCAATAATACAGTCAAACAGGTGAGAATATCCCACTTTTCAAAACTCATTACAGATAATAAAAACAACCCCAAATTCCTTTTCTCCACCTTTGATCTTTTAACTAGCACCAATTTTATTTCAACAGATGCCCTCTGCGAGGACTTTGCAGACCACTTCAGAAGTAGTGGTCTTTTATACCAACAGAATGTAATTTTTAACACACCTGGATCATTGCTTTTACCTGCGGAAACACTGGAGAGTTTTGCCCTGGTTGATGCAAGGACACTTGGTTGAGTTTTCTCCCAGATAAACCCAACAACCTGCCTTTTAGATCCGATTCCCACATCACTTTTAAAAACATTTCATGGATTCTTTGAGGAACAGATTTTAAATATAGTAAATTACTCTCTTCAGACGGGTGTCTTCACCACTGCCTTCAAAACGGCAGTGGTGAAGCCCCTCCTGAAGAAGAATAATTTCGATCCCAACACTTTTAATAATTACCAACCTGTATTCAACTTACCATTTTTAAGTAAGATTTTAGAAAAACTGGTTTTTAACCAAGTAAATTATTTTTTAAAAGGAAACAATATTTTAGAGAAATATCAGTCTGATTTTAGGATGAACCACAGTATGGAGACAGCCCTTTTAAAGATTTTAAATGATATCAGGTTTAATGCAGATTCACAAAAACTCACAGTCTTGGTACTACTGGATCTAAGCGCTGCCTTTGATACAGTAGATCACCACATTTTATTAAACAGACTCAGAAACGTGGTGGGCCTCTCTGGTACTGTTTTTAACTGGTTCAGCTCTTATCTCACAGATCATTGTTTCTTTGTAAGTATGGATATATTTTCATCCAGAACGCATGAAATTAGGTGTGGGGTGCCCCAAGGGTCAATTTTAGGTCCACTTCTTTTTAATCTATATATTCTTCCCCTTGGGGACGTCATCAGGAGGCACGGCATCAGCTTCCACAGTTACGCAGATGACACACAGTTGTACATTGCTGTGTCTCCTGATGACACAGGGCCGATTGGTACCCTTTTAAACTGTATTTTAGAAATCAAGTCATGGATGGCAGTGAATTTCCTACAGCTCAACCAGGACAAAACAGAGGTTTTAATGATTGGTCCTGAAGGCAAGAGAGAGAAACTTTTACCAAAACTACAAGATTTTAAACCTTCACAATGTGTGAAGAACCTGGGCGTAATTTTTGACTCTGAGCTTAGTTTTATTCCACACATAAAAAATGTAACAAAGATAGGTTTTTATCATCTTAAGAATATAGCCAGAGTCCGCCCGTTTCTCTCTCAGGCTAACACGGAGGTGCTGATGCATGCTTTTATCTCTTGTTGTTTAGATTACTGTAATGCCCTGCTGTCTGGTCTTCCCAAAAAGAGTATCTCTAACCTGCAGTTACTTCAAAACTCAGCCGCACGGGTGCTGACAAGGACCAGAGGGCGGGCGCACATTACACCAGTTTTAAAATTGCTGCATTGGCTCCCTGTGTGTTTCAGGATCGTTTTTAAGGTTCTTTTATTAGTTTTTAAAATGTCTTAACGGTCTTGGGCCATCTTATTTATCTGACCTGCTTTTATCATATCAACCCTCAGGGATCCTATGGTCCTCCGGCACCGGCCTTTTAATTGTTCCAAAAGTGAGAACAAAAACCCACGGGGAGGCTGCATTCAGCCATTATGGCCCTCACTTATGGAACAGCCTGCCGGAGAGCATCAGGACTGCAGAGACTGTTGATGTTTTTGAGAGGAGTCTCAAGACTCACCTCTTTAATTTAGCTTTTAACTGATTTCTTTTATTCTTTTAATTCTTATATTATACGTTATTTTAATTTCTAATGCTTTTAAATGATTTATTTTTAATCTTTTATGCATTGTATTATTATTAAGTTTCTAAAACTTCATTTATTTATTTATTTATTATTATTTTATCTCATACTTGTTTTATCTCATTATATTGCCTTTTAGTCTTTTAGTTTTTAGCTCCAGTGTTTCCTCATGGGGGCCTCCACACTGAGAGGTGTACCTGGTCTGCCCGCGGGGATGTCGTCATGAAGATCCCTCAGGTCCCTCAGGAAGCACTTTGTGCTGTATTTTTAATGTATGAAAAGTGCTATACAAATAAAGTTTGATTGACTGATTGATTGATGACTTGCTGCAGGAATACAATGGTGGAAACATTGGCGAGAGTTGGACAGAGGATTGCCCGTAGGAGTTTGTTGTGTTGGAGTACAGAAATATTTAGATGTAAGCCTCTGCAAAGGTTGCTTTGCCTATGTTGACAGAGAGATACCACTGTCAGTCACGTTCGATCAAACATCATCAACACAGTTGCAGATCTCGAAATCATGCCCAACATCTGTGATCAGTCAAGCTCCTCAAATAGGCCTGGGTCTAAAATTATGCCAATTGTTTGAGTTGACCGATCAGAACTTTGCAGAAAGAATAAAGAATTAGTGTGTCATCTTTCTATATAGCTAGCAAGCTACCTAGCTCCATCCATTAAAAAACAAACAGAAAAAATGACAATATAAAATTGGGGACAACATAAATGAGATCAGCTTAGCTGCACAAGTTGTTGCAAGCTGACTTACAAAAAACAACAACTCTTTAATCAGTGTATGTCTCCACTCACTGTGAAATGCATTAACTGCCCCTGAATATCACTACTGCAGCCCCTGTGTCCACTAAACATTACCCTGGTATGTCACTCACTGCTGATTGGTTAGGGCAATGGAGATAAATATTAAAAAAAAAAAAAAAAAAACAAGTACACAATCAGCACAGTTTCAAGGTGGACACCCAAAATTAGTGTCACCACAAAGAAAAGTGTCTTATGCAGAACATTATGATGTGAAGGTGACCTTTAACCATTATTAAACATAAAATGCCATCACTTCATTATTTTTATCCTATTAGACATTTGTGTGAAGTTTTGTCATAATAAGCATTTCTTGAGTTATGGTCAAATTATATTTTGTGAGGTCACAGTGACCTTGACATTTGAACACAAATTTCTAATCAGTTAACTTCAGTCCACTTGTCCATGTTTATGTCAAATTTAAAGAAATTCCATTAAAGCATTCTTGAGATATTGCATTCACAAGAATGAGACAGACAAGGTCACAGTGACCTTGACCTCTGACCACCAAAAAAAAAAACAAAAAAGAAATTCCGACACAGTGTTCTTGAGATATCGCATTCACTAGAATGAGACAGACAAGGTCACAGTGACCTTGACCTTTGACCTATAACCATCAAAAACTAATCATCAAAAACTCAACTATTGTTGAGTCCAAGTGAATGTTTGTGCCAAATTTAAGAAAATTCCCTTGATCTGTTCTTGAGATATCGCGTTCAAAAGCATTGGACAGACAGATGGACGTACAGGCGGACAACCCGAAAAGATAATGCCTGCAGCGGCGGCTATCGCCAGGGCGGAGGCATAATAATGCCTGTTTTCAAACAGAAATCAGCAAACCTGAACACAATGTCAGGCTGAATGAATGAGGTAAAATAAGAAAGCAGACTGTAAAGCTGTAGTAACCAATCATTAATGGATCCACAGCTCCAACCAGCTCTAAGTTGCATTTTGGCCCTTTTCAGCTTATCTATTGCACACCTGTCCGTCCTGGAAGAGGGATCCCTCCTTAGTTGCTCTTCCTGAGGTTTCTACCATTTCTTCCCCTGTTACAGGGTATTTTTTGGGGAGTTTTTCCTTATCCGCTGTGAGGGTCCAAAGGACAGAGTGATGTCATATGCTGTAAAGCCCTGTGAGGCAAATCTTGATTTGTGATATTGGACTTTATAAATAAAATTGAAAAATTTAATTGAATTGTTTTGGTTTTTGGCCTGAAAACTCCACTCTCATCACCTGTTCCCAGCCATTGCAAGAGAAAGATGTTCTTAGCTACCAAGTTCTGATAAAGGCACTGTAGACTACATGCTCAATTGCAAACACATGGCAGTTAGAGTTAGCGAGCAGCTTGTGAACACAGTGGAGCAGTTAGTAGGATTTGTTGGAGACCAGTCAATGCTAAGGTTTCTCCATGTTGGCTGAAAGTGTAAATAGGCAACTGTTTGCTAATATGTTAGACTAAACAACTTTATGAGTTAATAATATTTCATCACTGCATTTACAACTTGCTGCACAATTAATGAAAATTAACTAATGCAGCTTTGCAGCTACTGGAAGAGGATCATTTAAGGTAGCTATTTAAAAACACCACATGTTTAACTCCAGCCTCTAGGTCCTGTGTACATGTGTGAATGACTATGTAGTCATTTTTAGCAGAGCAAACAGAGGGAACTCCAAGCCAAGAGGAAAAACCATGTAACTGTGGCATTCATGAGAAATCAGCAGAGACAGGAAATGTCTGATGGCCAGCTTACACAAGACAGTGTGCTGTACCAGACAGGGATAGAAATTCAATAAAATGACTGGACTGGCTGAGAGGGAGGAACATTTCTGTATTAAAGCATGAACTCCAAGCTGTAGGTGGCCAACAAAGGAGACTGGAATTACAGACCATCAGAGTTTATCAATGATGAGTGGCTACTGCTCACACTAGGCTGCTCTGGCCACAGTGGCCACTACTTTTCACCCTGCTGTGGTGAAATTACTGTGTGGAACCATTAATGCTTTAACCTGTCCCCTACACCATCTCTCATGGCCTGTTTGAACTGATATACTGTTCTAAAGAACACAGATACAACAGTTTGTTGTTGAAAGCAATATGGGAATAACAAGTGTTGTGTGTAACAAGTATAGCAAATCACCTTCATGTCATCTACTGTAGCATGAATTTCCTTCACTAGATTTTAAACAATTAGTCCAGAAAATAAACAAAACAGTGATAGAGTCCCGGGGCCTGTATCACGAAGCAGGATTAATGTCTTAGCGAGGTAACTTCAGGGTTAACCCTGGGTTTTCGGTCTCACGAAGCCGGTTCAGTTCTTATCGGGGTAGATCACCATGGTAACTTACTCTGAATGGCTATCCTGCTCCGGAGCAGGGTAAGTTCAGGGTTGAATCTGATCCTATAAAAAGCACCACCCAATGGCCAATCAGATGTTCGGAAAAAAATGACTCCGCTGACAGAAATGCAGCCCAGTCATGACGGGAAGTTTAATTAATTTGATTGATTTTGATTTGAAAGTTTATTTTGAACATTAAAAAAGAAAAGAAAGCAACAACAACAGACAATGAAAAGATTGTTCAAAAAGGAGTGGAAAGAAGTCGAAATGTCATAAGAAAGAAACTGATAATTTGCGGACACTAGCACCATTAATTAGTGCCAACATTTTGTTTTGTTGGAGGAAATGATCCCTGTCAAAGATAATGGGCCTAACTGACAGCTTTGCTGCTGGAAATGTGGAAAGTAGCCTATCATGTCTACACTTCATGGTGTTTGAGAGATTTTCCTTTTTGTTTTTTAAAGAGGGAGACTAGGTATATTTTTGCGCAGCTGATAATTTCTAACACAGCTCAATATCAGGATGATTTTATTCAGACTATCAATTTGGTGTTGATATGATTTAATTGTGGCATCAGCTTTAAGCTTTATTGTAGCATATATAATGTTATGACAAAGAAGACCAATTTATCAGACGCAATGATGTTAGACGATAATTGTAATACACGCAATTCATCTGCGCAGCATTGATTTCATGGGATTCAAGATCAGTGTCAGATGTACAGGTACAGGTACTGTAGCTACTTGAACCAGCGATGAGGAATTTAACCTACACATCATTTTATTTGCTACCTTGTTTTGTCTTGATTTTTCCCTCTCTCCTCCTCTATTTCTTCTTTCCTTACCTGTTTTTTTTTCTTCTCTATCATGTGATTTCATTGATGTTTTGACAGGGGAATTTCTTTGATGAGCTTTTAGTGGCTTCTAACCTCTCCGGCACTTTTCTTTTTTTAATCTTGCAAATTTTATACTGTCTGTTTTTAACATTATGTGCAAATAAACTAATCTAAACTAAAACTAAACATTATTCATCCCGTTATGCGTTGCCACGCATGTTTCCTCCTCCTGCAGCTGCCACGGTGTTGGCCTTTTCTGTAATGTTGCTTTTCTCCTCCTCATATTTTAGTAGAATTAATCTCTGATCCTCACGAGAAATACTTTTTTCCCCCTCACATACGGCGCTCTGTGAGGATGCTCAGTGACGCTCAGTGACGCTGCGCTTCTCTCATGATTGTGATTGGTCTGCTGCGTGCGCGTTCACTGCTCTTGATAAAGCGACTCTGGGTTGAGTTACCGAGTTGATATCCAGCGTCGTGATACCGATTATCCTGATTGCCGTTGTTAGGGTTAGTCAACCCAGGAGAGGCCTGGGTAGCCCAGGAAAGGTTGATCTCGCTTCGTGATACAGGCCCCCGGTGTCCTTAAACTAGACAATAATAAAGTCCCAATGTCCTGAAACGAGACAATAATAAAGTCTCAGTGTCCTCAAACGAGACAAAAACAAAGTCCCAATGTCCTCAACATGAGTACTTCCTAATAAACAATATCTTAGCTTGTTACGTTTGCTAAAATTGGTCAAATTTGTATTTCATATTAAAGTACAAACATTATTAAGTATATGTAAGCAAGTTTTATCCATAAAATGTGATCAGGTTTCGGACCTTATCCACTTTTGTATTTTGGCCCTTTTGGCTGCCACCTTGTTTTTACATGGATTTGTGTATTGTGGTCTTACAACCACTAGAAGATTCATAAAATGTCTACAAATGAGGACAAGAGATCTAAGTTAAGCAGAATGAAGTAAAAGGTGAAGAAAACCCAAAATGTGATGTCTTTATATGAGGATGCAGGGTCGCAGGAGGTCAAGTCAGAATTTGGGACCCCCAGAAGGTCATTAGATGATTATTTTGTGGGATAAAAGCACTTTTTTGTGTGCAAATTAGGGACCAAATTTGCTTCTTCAGAACACTAAAAATAATCTAGTTTAAGGCATTTGTCAAGCAACAATGCCAAATATTACCTGAATCCAGCTTTT
The DNA here is from genome assembly GCF_011397635.1 of Epinephelus fuscoguttatus. NCBI lineage: Eukaryota > Metazoa > Chordata > Actinopteri > Perciformes > Serranidae > Epinephelus > Epinephelus fuscoguttatus. Next base: position 50,676,068 of record NC_064752.1, read on the forward strand.
TTTCATGTGATATTATTGTTAGTTAAATACATTTAGGTTTTTGGACTATCAGTTGGACAAAACAACAAAAAAAGCAAAAAATAACAGATGTTGCTGTTGCAAACAAAACTGAACCAACTCAGGTTTCATCTTGACATATTAGATGATGATCAATATCACAGCTGTCAAACAAATTAGCTTTTTGCAGTTTTTATTAGGGCAAAAATTAAGAGTTCCTAACAGTCACTTAAAGCCACAGTGTGTAGGAATTTCTCCCATCTAACGTTGAAATCTACGGAGCCCCTAAAGAGACATGGAAGGGAAAAAAAATAGACGGTTGGAAAAAAAAAATACTTTTGCGAGATCTCGCAAAACTTTCCTTTAAGTAATGTACTTCCGGGTCAGTTTGGCCCATAAAGACTGCAAACAAACGCAACAATGGAGCGCATTCACCCATGGGAGAGGCTCATAGAGTTTTATTTTGAGATTGGCCTCAAATATAAAGACATTAAATCAGTGCTCGCGAGTAAACACGGTTTTCATGTAAGTGAGAGACATCTGAAACGACTACTTAACGCAAGAGGACACTTCGGGTATGTATGCAACTTCCGGTATGGACTTCCAGTATGTAGACACGAAGAAGATTAACTTCCGGTATGGACTTCGCGGCGCCCCGCCGTCTTGTCTGCAGCTGGGTCCCTCTCGCAAATAGAGGGAGTCATGGAGGAGGATTTCGAACAGTTTTTGCGGTCAAGGGGGGTCCCTCAAGCGGCCATCATGCACATGAAAAGAGACAAGGTGGGCATAGAATTCATTCAGTAACGTAATAAGTCAGCGTAACAACACAGGGCTTGGAATAACGGTAGATGCTAACTTGGGGAAAAGGGGAGTTAGCATTAATGTTACGCTAGCTGTAATGTTAGCGCTCTAACTTTAAGTTATGCCAGTCCAACAACCATATGTCGTTAGGGTTACAGATGTTGAATTTCGCTTTGCCTTATGTCAAGCTGTGTGTCGTTCTACGCCACAAAATTGGTTACCATGGTAACTGTGGACGCCATGGCAAGAAACACATATCGCAGAGGCTGTCTAAATGTACATGTTCAAAGTAAACATTTCAAGTATTCTAATATTTTATGTTTGCAGGTTGATAAGGCAGTAATTTCCATTATGACTGATGAGCAAATGGCCAAATATATCACTTCATATGGTGACAGGGTAGCTGCCCTTTCCTTCTGTCAACAAACAATGTGCAACCTTGACAAAGAGACTCTTATACAAAGATTAAGAGAGAAAATAGAAACTCGGAAAATGAGATCAAGGACAAAAGGTGTGCTGTGTGGTAAATCAGGTGTGCTCCAAAAGCCAGGTGAGGGGATGGCAGGACAGAGAAATACTGCAGGAGAAAAGACTTCCAGGAAGATTGAAATTGGATGGCTTCATTTTCACAGTAATGAATACCATCAAGTGAGGACCAAAAATGGTGGAGGAACAAGACATGCAACTGTGGAAAAAAGAACAACTGTTGCTCAGATTTTGGAGCTAGGAAAGGAGCTATTTTTCCCAAATGGGCAGTCAACCAAAGGGCAAGCTGATGACTTTACCTTTGAGGTCTGTGATTTTAAAAGAAAGCACATTCCTTTCGATGAGACTGTTGGCAGATTGTATGAACAAACCAAACTGAAGCTGCTTAGATTTTATATTTGCACAAAAGACAAAGGACCGTCAACAGATCAGTCTTCATCTGAAGTGGATGAATGTAGTGAAGATTTTTTATCTGAGGATTTATCTGTCAGCATCACTGAGGGAGCAGATTCACAGTTGACTGAGGATGGATCTCACCTTGATGCAGATGATTCGATTACAGATCTACTGGATCATGGACACTCATCTGACAGTGACATAAGCGAACAGGTTTGTGGCAGTAGGAACAATATTTGTTGTAAAGTCATGACAGATGGAAGGAGATTTTGTTTGAAGATTACATTTCAGGTAATAACTTCATTAAAAGATAATGCACATGTATTTCATAAAACACAGAGTGAGATTGTGTGCCAACAATGGTAAACACCTATTTTCTCACCAGTAAGAAACATTTTTTTAATGAGAAATATTTCCTGTATACCACTTTGCTGCCAATGTATGGGATGATGTAAGAATATTTAATAATATTGCTCATGTTGTATATTTCCTAATAGGTTTTAGTGGAGCTTCTTTGAACCATATGTATTTTTTGCACACCATTTGATCTTAAATATGTTCCTCCATTCCATGATTTTAAATTACTGCTGACAATAATTTTGAAAATGTGTCTTTTATTTGTTGCAGAATATGCATTTCCAGTTGCAACCAAGCTCCAAAAAACAAAGAGCAGCTTCTGAGACTGTGACAGCACAAGGTCCAGGAAAATCACATCCCTCTCATTCAACCCCAACAGACGTTAAAAAAACTCACATTGGCCAGGGGCAGGACACCAACACAAGTGATCATGATGAAGTCTGGAATCATCTCCAGCCTTTTAATGAGTTCCCTGACTCCCTTTCTTTTTTTCAAATTTGATTGTATGAAACAATTCAATTGTCCATCCCGACTCCAAAAAAATTAACTATGTCCTATTTTTTATGGCATAAGCACTGTTATGTTCCCACACAAATGAAATGGCCTACAGTGCTGTGAAACACTTACTGTACCGACAGTAATCTTAGTTCACGCCTTGTTTATTTAGACCTTCATTTTGCCACAGCAATAATTAACATCACATTGCTTATGCTACTGCTTATATGCAATTTAAATAGCAAAAAATCAAAATAATAGCTGATGAAAACCTGAGGAATTCCTCTGTAAGTTATCATTTTACTCTCAAGTCAGGCATGTTTGCTTCCACACAATCTCAAAATTCTCCCATTTTATATCAAATTTCTATATCAAAATATTTTTCCCAAACTTCTATTTCTAATGTATAGTGCTATGTCATGCACAACTTGTCTTAAAAACAAATAAGTCAACGGAGTCCCTTTGAATTGGTTCCTGGGATTGTGCAGCAGCACAAATACACATTGATTTGTGACTTAATGATGCTTTTCTGTTTCTGTAATTTTAGAGGTTTTTGTCTTCTTTTCCATTTCCCAAAATGTATTTGGATTTTTTATGACTATCTCATGGGTGTTTCTGGTTTTAACTAGAAGATAGGATGATGTAGAAGACTAATTTAGAAAGACTTATATAAATTACAGTCTGCAATCACATCATAGACTTTAGGGTCAAAGTGTCTCCTGTAATTTAATACATTATGTTTCATTCTTCAGAGTGCTGAGATGAATGGAGTGACTATGCAGGCTTTCCAACTCCCATTGCCCTCAGCTAATGACCTGCCTACACTAGCTGTGCAGTCCATACATGGGGAGGCAGTGCAAACTGCACAGGTAAGATGCATCACTGCAAGCAACCCTGAACACATCCTCTAAACTACTGTATGATTTTACATAACTGTTTGGATGTGATATGATGGAGCCTTTGAGCATACCATTTTCTGAAGGTGTGGTAGGTCAGTCTACTTTAGTGCTCAGCTTTTAAAAACATTTGTTTAATGTCCCGTGAGGCTCTGGCGGAGCGCTGATGGGTCTGAAAAAGTAACTGTGATGATGTATATTGAAGTTACCTTGTCTTGGGATTGGAGACAACAATTTTTTATTAGAAAGCCTATGTTGTAAACTGGAGGTGTGCAGTTTGAAAGAAGGTCTCATGGGTGGTTGGGGAGTTTGAGTTGCATTATGGGAAACATAGGATGCAGTATTATTTTGACCTTCACACAAACGTACTAAAAGTTAGGATATTTTCACCTCTGCTTCATTGATTAAACGCTCTTTTGTTTTGTGGATGTTTTGTTCTTCTCAAAGGACAGTGGACTGAGTCTTTTACCACAAGATTTGCCCTCACATTCAAGCAGCCTGCTTTCCCCATCAACCTCACTTGACTACCCAGGAAATCCTGAGAGCGCACGACGTGCATCAATTTGCAGGATAAAGGTTGTTGAAGATCTTTTGGCTGTATTTATGGACAGCAGCATAATACATTTGACTCTAAAGATGGACTTTGTAAATGAAAAAGCTATTGATGATGCTGGAGTGTCAAGGGAGGTTTACACTGCATTCTGGGAACAGTTTCTTGAACAGTGTGAAGGGGAAACAGAGCGAGTGCCAAGGCTGAGGCCAGATTTCTGTGAGGCTGAATGGCAAGCAGTTGGACGGATCTGGGTGAAAGGATTATTAGACCACGGTGTCATGCCAGTGAGGCTATCAAAGGCTTTCATTTTAGCCTGCATCCATGGCATCGACTCAGTTGATGTAGACATCCTGATGACATCATTTCTCAACTACCTTCCTCCTGTTGAGAGATCAGCTGTTGAGAAGGCTCTCCAGGGCACAATGGAGGAAAGTGATGAAGAGGACTTGCTTGACCTCTTTACAAGGATGGGTTCCCATTTCCTACCTCCAAAGAACAGTGTGCAACCTGCCATAGAAACAATGGCTCACAAAGCCATTCTACAAGAGCCAAAATATATAGTTGATTGCTTCTCCACACCCATGGCACTTGTACAGCAGAAACTATCAGACAAGGAAAGTGTGTTGTCTCTGTATGAGTCAAAGAAAGCCACAGGCAAAAGAGTATTGCAACTGTTTGAAACAACAAAGATGGTGCTGTCTCAGAGAGAGCAGGCAACCTTTAACCATCTCCAACGTTACGTGAAAAATGCTGACCAAACCAAAGCTGAAAAAATCCTGCGTTTCTGTACTGGTTCCTCTGTCATATGTGTTGACAAAATTATGGTATGCTTTAATGCTGAAACTGGACTAAACAGAAGGCCTGTTGCTCATACCTGTGGTGCTACCCTTGAAGTACCATGCACATACAGCTCTTACCCTGAATTTCGCACAGAGTTTGACAACATCCTGTCCAGTAACTATTTTGAAATGGACATCCTGTGAACTTGAGAGCAGTCCTGATCAGGCCCCATAGTAATGGCCTCTTTATTGTTTGGTTGATTATATTTTATTTATAATGATTTACTGTTTTTGTTGTTTGTTTTGTCATTGAAACATCTGATGCACTGAACTGTGTGTAGAGCAGTCTGCAATTCTATTTTATTTTTGTGCAATAGTACACCACCATAGTTTTCACATGGATTTAATTTTTTAAATTATGCTTTAAAAATGACTGCAGCTTTCATTTCCATCAGTGTGACCCTAACATGAGCTTCATGGTTAAGCTTGTTGCTAAGAAAGATTACAGAGTTGTCCATCACTGGTGGAATTGTGAATTGTTGGTGTTAACGTGTTAAAGAGTCATACTTGTTAAATTGTGAATTGTTGGTGTTAACGTGTTAAAGAGTCATACCTGTTGAATTGTGAATTGTTGGTGTTAACGTGTTAAAGAGTCATACCTGTTGAATTGTGAATTGTTGGTGTTAACGTGTTAAAGAGTCATACCTGTTGAATTGTGAATTGTTGGTGTTAACGTGTTAAAGAGTCATACCTGTTGAATTGTGAATTGTTGGTGTTAACGTGTTAAAGAGTCATACTTGTTAAATTGTGAATTGTTGGTGTTAACATGTTAAAGAGTCATACCTGTTTGATTATTCAGGGGAAAACATTTTTAAGTTAATGTTTACAAAATCTACAGGCTGGTGTGGCCTGTGTGAAATGTGGCTTGGAAAGGCCTAATATGCTCAATTGGATTTCAGAATGATTATGTAATATTTACGTTATACTACTGTCATTTATTATTGTCTTACCTCAGCACCTCATTATAACATTGTATCTTTTTTAGAAATAGAATGTGTGTGCATTTTTGCCATGAAGTGACCTTTATGCATTGTACTTTTTTTCATATTTTCAAGTTCAAGCTCAATTGGTCTTAATTAAAAAAACAAACTGATATGGCATATTTTTTATTTATTCAGGGTTGCAAGCCAGGATTTCACACTGAGAAACAATACAGAATAATTACTAATAAAAATATTTCCACTTAACAAAAATATCAAGTGCTTGTTCTTTTTTCTACCCCTCTCTGATATTTCACAACACAGGTTGTTCATGCAGATATCTTGACTGTGCACTGTCAACTAGATGTCACTTGATGTTTGCACTAGTAGTAGTATTTGAGTCATCTTACAGGCAGGTTCATAAAATATCAACAGGGCTGATGTCTGCATAAATGTTTTTAAACATCCAATAGTATGTTAAGAACTTAAGTTTGTTTCAAGGCCAGTTTCAGATGAAGTCAGTAACCAAGACAGCATGTTTATTCTTAATGTTAGTAGTGCTTTGCCTGACCAGCAGTTCAAAAGCCAAAGATGTTCTCCTATCATAAAATATTGAGGAAAAACAGAATATTCACATTTAGAGACTAGAAACAGTTTAATTGTAACAGTTACAAATTAATAGTTATCAAAATTGTGGCATTAATTTCCCATTGGTTAATTAAGTGATAAATGGACTGTTTTGGTACTAGTTATGAATTTTACACAGGTTGATTTGGCTTTTGATAGGCTTTATCTCTAAAGCAACACCAGCTGAGGATCAATAGTGTTGTATTTTTACCCATACATCAAGCCAAACATACATCAAATCAAATCAGTTAAAATAACAGAACATAAACATATAGCATGGTTAATGATAGCAATGATAGCAAGGAAAAATACAATACACTATACCAACAGCTCAACTCTCTGGCCCCTACAGGACACAACTCAGTACTTGTGACTTACAGAGATACACTGATGGCCTCTCTTAGGTGCATATACAAGTTCACAGCCTGATATGGATCTGTTGGTGGAGTCAGATGAGACTCGGCCATAAAGATATTGCATAGTTCATATAAATCCGGATCGCATGGTATGGTCCGGCGAAAGACACATTGGTTTTTGCACAGTTGAACATGTTCACTTTCAACTGGGGAAAGGAAGTCTCTTGTCCCGTAAAGTTCAGGCAAGGCATACATCACATTAGGCCGACCGCTGGGGGTGTTTATGTTCTTTGAGGGCCTGATGGTGTGTGCGTTCCAAATTTGTGCAGTGTCATCCAACTCATCCTGTTAAAAAGAATGTACAAATACATTTAGGAAGAACTGTACATACATGTCAACTTAAATGAGCACTAAATTAGAGCATTAACTCTCTTCTCTCTCCCTCTACCCTCCTCTCTGTGTCCCCCTGAGCTCATCTTTACCTCCTTTCCATTTCTCTCCTATTACTTACTATCCCTGTCTCTCTACCCCCCGTCTCCATTTCTCCCCATCTCCCCTTTCTATCGTTTTCTCTCCTCTCCCTGTCTCTCTCTCCACCTTCCCTCCTCTCTGTCTCTCTGCCTCCCCTCTCCCTCTCACATACACAGGCACACATATGAAAACATAATTCATGAACTCACCTGGATGAGTCCCATGCAACAAAATTGAAGGAGGCTTTTGTCCAGAAATCCACCATCAAAGAACCCGTTGTCTCTGAGGTCTCCAAACAGGGATAACCAGAACTCCACACACTGGCTGCGAAGAAAACCCCACCAATATTCAGTTCTCTGATTGGCGGTGCTGGCTCCATCCAAGTAACTGTCAAGGGTGCTGTCTGGGGGAGTGGGGACGAGGAAACGCTGGAAGCCTCTGACATGGCCATTTTTGGTTCCAAGATTGCCTCTCACAATCTGAGGGCAACCCCCTAAACGCTGCACTACGTCCATATAATAACCTCCAATCAACTTTGGGTCACTAGTTGTTGTGTAGGCATTGAGCCACATTATTTTCCTCGAAAAACCATCAATACTTCCACTGACACAAATGCCATATGGCTTCAGTTTATCATAAGAGTCCATGTGCCATACGAAGTTTGGCCATCTTGAGAAGTAGCTCTGTCGTCTGAGACGTCTTGCCTGCCTTAACGACACTCCTCTCGGATCCAGCTCCTTCAACACCAAGCGCACATCCTCTTTCCTCACTCGTAGTCCATGTTCTCTGCATTTAGCAAACATCCACCGGTAACCGTGAAGCTGTCCAGAGTACTGTATTTGGTTGCTAATGAATTCAATCAGGACCGCCAAGTCACAGAATGTTTTTCGACGAAAGTGTCCTCTTGCGTTAAGTAGTCGCTTCAGATGTCTCTCACTTACATGAAAACCGTGTTTACTTGCAAGCACTGATTTAATGTCTTTATATTTGAGGCCAATCTCAAAATAAAACTCTATGAACCTCTCCCACAGGTGAATACGCTCCACTGTTGCATTTGTTTGCAGTCTCTATGGGCCAAACTGACCCGGAAGTACATTACTTAAAGGAAAGTTTTGCGAGATCTCGCAAAAGTTTTGCGAGATATTGCGAAACTTTTGCAAGATCTCGCAAATGTTTTGTGAGATCTCGCAAAAGTACTTTTTTTTCTTTTTTCAACCGTCTATTTTTTTTCCCTTCCATGTCCCTTTAGGGGCTCCGTAGAAATCATATATTGCATTCAAACGGATAGCGCACTCTAGAGCCTCACTGTTTCAAAGGCGCATTGCAACAACGGTAGCCGCTGTGTACCACAAAGCTATGAATAAATCGATGAAACCATGTCATCTGATACTTCATGGAGTCATCATTCAGGCTCCTACACAGACACACGCAACGCAAGTTGACAAACCCCCTCCTCACCATGCTGGCTGTGTTTACAATGTAGGACTGTTGGTGCGGATGTAAATCGAAACAAACCAATCACGTCTTGTCTTTTGACAACTGACAAGTGACTCAACCTCACACATCTCATCCCTCTCCTCGTTTCACTGCTCTGTTAGCTCTGATTGCATTACCTTTCTCTTTCAGCACCTTTCCACCTGGAAAAGGCTACCCCAGTGTTGACCCTCGTTTTTTGAATTTGCCGGTCACGTTGCCTTTTTGATTCCCTTTTGCGTTTTCTTGGCAACGAGGATTCTGTCTCCTGTGATGCTGCATATGTATGATCCTGCATTATGCTCAAAGAGTGGGACTTTGTTATGCTGCTGTAGTGCCGGGGTAGTAGCAAAGCGCCTCTTGCTCCTCTCCTTTGGCTTCTCAGTCACGCAGCGCTGGCCTGGCTCTCAACAAAAATGCCGAAGGCGGGGTTGTATGTCCCTTGTCCTGAGGGATGGTAAAATGTTATGGAACCCCCCAGACGACTTTCCTGCACAATGTACAAACAAATCTGAAATTCTCCTTTTACGAGAATAAGTCAGATTATTGGTGGAGGTAATAGTACACCAGTGATGACATATTTATGAATGCAGACATCGATTTTTGCCAATAAACAACTGAAAATGTTATACAATGTCCGTTTAAATACAACCTCCGATAGCAAACCATAAAACCTTGTGTTTTAAACATGACCAGCTCTGCAAGTTTTCCATCTAAGAAATGTCGCGTCCAGCTCCAGATCTTGTACAGGAGTCCAAATATATCAAACACAGAATGAGTATTCCCCAGCACACAGACCAGCATAAGCCTGATGACTTTCCCAGCGGTACAACCATCATGATTTAGAGCTCTAGAACAGGATCCTCCTACCTTATTGTCCGAACTGAAATGCAGTATTTCCACATTAGATTCCACATGTCCCTGACATCGTCAGGCTAGAAACTTTAATTTTGCACTGGTTACATTCTCTGATGAGAGGCAGAGAGGTAAAAAAGACCCAAATGTTTTATGGCAATTTGTCTGTGTGAGAGAGGAGCAGCAGTCCTACAGCATCCACTCATACCCTTCCTTCCTTCTGTCTTCACTTGACCACAAAACATGTACTAGTCGTTTCTTGCTCCTGAGGAAAAGTGACTAACTCTTTCTCCTGGAGGTTGGGTTACTAAAGACACTGCTCCATTTCCCTTCTTTTGTTCAGCCTTTGTAGAAGTAGACACAGCAAGCTGTTTTTGTTGAGAGCAGGACAGAGACTTATCCAGCATTACTAAGTAAGGCCAGCTGCTAAGTGAACCAGACAAGGAGTAAAATCCCTCCTAGCTTCAGTGTGTAATGACTGCTGCAACTTAATACCCACTAAATGATCTCTGTGGCTCTGTACAGGAGCTGCAGAGTTTGCTCTCATTGTATCACTGCTATAGTGAAAGGTCTCACCTTTTCTTCACAAACTCTCAGTACATGGTATTTGACCTAAGGGGTGTAAAACACACTACTGCTGAATGGGTGCAATAGGTTTTGGATAGACTTCACTGTCTTTGATGCATCACTTATCAACCATTTCAAAAAAAAATGGAGGAGAATAAAACACAGGCACAGGACCTGTGCTGAATCAGCAGAGTGGAATGTTGAATAAAAGTTCAGTTAACTTGGGAGATGTGCAATATATCAATTGATATGTGGAAAGAAAATCAGCTGGCAAGTGCAGCAGGCTGTGGTAATTGTTGGATGTGAACAGCCATGTAGTAAAAGGAGCAGAGGAGCTCCATGATGCAGTAAAGACATTTGATGGAGTGGACAGTAGTCTTCATTAGCAGTCTGCTCTCTGTGTTATGGCTCCAGATTACTAGCAGTAACCACAGATATCTGCTGGCAGCATTTAGTAGAATTACCACCTCACGGTTGTGTGCCTCCATACACCAGTCAAGTTTCTCTTACACTTCACATCCATGTCTGTGAAAACATGGACATTTCACTCACATCACACAGGATCTACAGTATACAATCAGCACATTTTCAAGGTGGACACCCAAAATTAGTGTCACCAATTCAGAATCTTCTCTGCGAACGTTATGATGTTGAGTAATGGCCAGAAAAGTGTTTTATGTAGGACATTATGTTGTCACAGTGAAGCTGACCTTTGACCTTTTGGATATAAAATGTCACCCCTCCCCCTGTATCCTATTTGACATTTGTTTGAACATTTGCCATAATTAGCGCATGAATTCTTGAGTTAAAGCCAAAAACATGTTTTGTGAGGTCACAGTGACCCTTGACCTTCAACCACCAAATTCTAATCGGTTCATTCTTAAGTTCAAGTGGATGTTTGTGCCAAATTTGAGGAAATTCCCTTAGGGCCTTTTTGAGATATTGTGTTCATGAAAATGAGCGGGATGCAAGGTCACACTGACCCTGACCTTTGACTAAAAAACTCTAATCAGTTTATCTTCTGAGATAAATCAAGTCTGAGACCAAGTGGATATTTGTGCCAAAACTGAGAGAAGAAATTCCCTCAAGGTGCTCTTCAGATATCACATTTACAAGAATGAGATGGATGCAAGGTCAGATTCACCTTGACCTTTGACCAAATAAATTCTGATCAGTTAATTGTTGAGTCCAAGTGGATGTTTGTGCTAGATTTATAAAAAGAAACCTTAACCTTTGATGTATGATGACCAAAATCTTATCAGTTGGTCATTGAATCCAAGTGGACATCTGTGCCAAATTTGAAAGAAATTCCTTTACAAGAATGGAACAGACTGACATACTGATGGACACAATTAAGAAAAGCTCAGGGGTGCTTCATTTGCTTGTGTCTCTCAGGGCCACTTATTACAGACCACTCCAACAGGAGAATTTGGAGAAGAGAGTAGGCCCACTGTTGTCAAGTCAAAGAATGAGGTCATTGCCACCTCAAGGTCAACATGTTCTTGACTGCCGTGATAAGAGCCTGTAGAAAGTATCTCTGTTACAAAGACAAATCTAAAGAGGAGTCGTCATTAAGTATGAGTAAAGTCAGTAAAAGTGGGATTCTAACCTCAAGCATGTCACCTAAAGTGAGGGGTATTTGCTACCAGAATCGAACTACAGCAGGACATTCCCAGTATACATGCATAAACAACTCCACTGGACAAAAGGTCACAACTGGGAGATGTAAAGATCTTCATAGAATAGTGACTTCTAGGGGTAAGGTACATCTTAAAGCAGATTCTTAATGTACTAATTAATGATTGAGAATTTTAGATGTACCACACATATTTTTCCAAATCTTGTCCCAGCAAATCTCTTTAGCATTTGCAGCAGATAGGTCTATGTACCATGTCATTTCTACTGGTAATACTTTATAAGAGTCAGAAATAGATGTGTAAAGTGTAGAAACCATCCCACACATTAGATTCTTATTGAAACTAATATTGTATGAAGAGTGTGTGTAGGTAGTGTTGACCCCCCATGGGCAGCCTGTTCTCACTCCAAACTTGTCAAATACTGCTGTTTGATCAATGAATCTTAGCGTCAGACATCGACGCACAGAGGCACCGTTTGCTGCCGTATGATATGCACAGGGTGGCAACTGTTAAAGATGCTGCCGGCAATTATCATAGTATACACAGAGGGCCGGATCTACTAAAGGTTTACGTGTATAAAAATGTGTGCAAAGTCAGTGCACACGCAAAAAAATGTACAAACTGATTTACTAACAGTGTGCACTAAGGGTTGCGTCTTTTAAAGGTGCAAAATAGCGCGTCTGCATCCAGTTAGTACGTTTGCTGCAATGAATATGCAATATGGGGCGTTTACACGCAATTGTGCGTGTGCTGGGAGGAGAAAATGTAAATATATTAATTTAGCACACGCAAAGTGATTTATCAAACCTGAAAGCAATTTTGCAAATAGAAACTGCGTCTATATTTAACATGTGTCAAAGGTAGGTGCAAATGGTTTGTATGTGTAATTGTGCACACATGGCTGCGGTTACTGTTGCAAGAAGGAGACATCAAAACGATGAAAGAAGACGCAGAGAACGTATGTTTCACCCTCGTGAACATTTGAATGAGGAAACAATCATTAAAACATATCGCCTATCCAGCATTGCCATTTTGGAACTGTTGGAGGAACTCAGAGCACATCTGGGTCATTCCAGCATACGTTAGCTATTACAGCTGGGATCTCCCAATCCCGTTTTTCAGATGTGCTGTCTGAAGTCCTAAATGCCATGTCGTATAGGAGCAATTGACTACACTCATGTGCAGCTTGTGCCCCCCGCAGACACTGAGCATGTGATTAAACATATGCTGTAGAGTAGAATACGAGTGCTAGTGTGACCCAATAAACTGCAGAGCATTGCAAAGTTAAGCAAATCAAGATTTATTGAAAAAAAGATGATTCAAATTACTTTCTAGATTCCAAACATTATTACATTGTTGTTTGTTTCAGTCACAAAATATATTAGGCTATAGCTCTAACATTTATCGTGGCAAAAAAACAAAACTAAACAGTTCTTTATCGTATAGCCTATTTTACACAAAATGAATATTCATAGCCAATATAAGGAAACTTAAACGTGACAGTTGAGTGTATTATTTGTGTTTCCTTTTATGCAGGTGGAACGTTGCCCGCTGTGCGCACCACTCCTCCCTTTCCGGTCCCTGGCTGTTGGTCAGAGGCATCTCATCTAATGTGCCCCCACCTGTTTTATTTGCAGGCATTTTATTATACGTCAATTTTTCTTTTGTTCTTCTTCTGATGTCATGATACCTTCTTTTCACGTCATCCACTGTTCACATCGTTTTACCAACAGCATTTACTTTTTCACAGATTTCTTCCCATATAGCGTTCCTTTGTGAGACAGTCAGGTTTCTTTGCTGTAGCTCATTTAAGTGTTTATTGGCCTCATCTAGCAACACCTCTAACTCCATAGGGTCAAATTTCACTTTGCGCTTTCTCTCCAAACTCGCCCTGCTGCAAACCACGAAACACGCAAAACCCTCATTTAAATAGGGTGTCTCCAACACGTTTGCACCTGTTGTCATTTACGCAATCACTCTGAGTAAATCACCCGCAAACTGCGGTTCAGCCCCACATGCAAAATTCCTGTACATCTGGCACAGAGAGCGAGCCATACAGTGTGGATGAGAGTGGAGGTGGATGGGTCAAACAAACTCCAGACTTTAACCTGAGAGCACGCTGTTATTTTCTTGTGTGACACAAAAAGTCAGTGATGTTATTTTAATTAGTGTTGTCAAGAGATTAAAAAAATGGAGAGATTAATTAATTATGATCTGTAATTAACTGATCTAATTAATCTCTTTTTTTAATCTCATCTCAAAATTGCAGAGAAAAGCCCTCAACTTGAGGTAGTTTCATTTAAATTCATTACATTATTGTGGCAGATGATCAAAAGATTGATATATATGACAAAAAGTGGTTTTATAAAGTCATAATTACTGTTTTCAACAATAACACACTTGAACACAGATGCAGTACACCTAGCCATTACATTCTATTGTTTTTGAGATTAGTCCCAATAAAGAGTGCTGCAACCTTCAGTCTCGACCACCAGGGGAGTGCTTGACTGTCATGACATGTCAGCTTCATTACAGTTTTTCTCAAATGCTAAAACACAAAAGCCAATCCTCTAAACCAAATGACCAGTTGTCTAAACACATTTACTAAATCTAGCCATCATTTGCCAATATCATAAACACATTTCACATGAAGACACAATTCACAAAACACAATCCTCCGTTCTCATAAATCTAAACACATTTTTCCTTGCTAAAACACAAGTTGCAAAAGAACTCTGCTCATATTCTCAAATGAAAGCTCATGTGATGCAAAATGCTTGCCACAGTCAGCAATATTTGAACACAATGAACACACCTGGCGTCATTCATTACACACAACGACTCAAAATTGAAGACACCTGTTGCTAATGCTGTGACCACATGTATAAAAGCAAGTTCAGAGTGCACAGTTTCCAAACAAACACAATGGATGAAGGCAGAGTCAGGGGAAGACGAATCCGAGTCAGAGGAGGGAGAGGGGCTGGCCATGAAAGAAGAGGAGCAGGCCAATGAGGAAGAGGAGTTCAAATCAGAGGAGGAAGAGGAGCAGGCCAACGAGGAAGAGGAGAAGGTCCAGGAGGGAGAGGAGAAGGTCCAGGAGGAAGAGCAAGACAACCTCGCACCATCATTACAGACGAGATGCGAGCAACAGTGATTGACCATGTCATTGTCCATGGCATGACAATGGCTGAAGCAGGACTAAGAGTCCGTCCAAACCTGAGTAGGTTCACCGTGGCCAACATTATCAGGGCATTCAGACAACACAACAGGTATTGTACTCTATTGCTTTCTTTGTCACAATACAGTTTTACAAGCCTGTGAAAGTAGTCTATTGGTTTCAAATCAGTTGTTATTGTAAAACATGTCAATTGACAACACATGTTTCTGTCTTTAGAGTTGAAAGAATGCCACATAGAGGTGGGAGGGCTGCCATATTTACAGCGGCACAAGAAACCCTCATTGTGGATATGGTTCGTGAGAACAACCTCATCAGACTCCGGAGATCAGAGACAAAGTCATTGCCGATAATGTCAACTTTGAGAGCATTGATGATGTCAGCTTGGCCACAATAGACCGAGTTCTCCGGCGCCAAAAGATGCGGATGAAACAGGTCTATAGGGTTCCCTTTGAGCGCAACTCTGCGCGACACAAAGACCTACGTACGAGTATGTGCAAGTAAGTATACATCCATGTTCACAGTACAGTTAGTGGACATACTGTGTTGCTCAGTGGCCTACATTACTTCTGGACAATACTGTGCTACCTGATTGACTGTTGTTCTGAACACCTGTGCACTTTCACATTTTCACAGAGGATATTACAGTTGGACGCGATGGCCAGACCTCATGAGTACCTCTTCCTGGATGAGGCTGGCTTCAACTTGCAGAAACGAAGGCAAAGAGGCCGTAACATCATTGGCCAAAGAGCCATCACTGAGGTTCCTGGCCAACGGGGGGGTAATATTACTCTTTGTGCGGCCATGGGTTCGGAGGGGCTTGTCCACCGGCATGCTGTCCTTGGGTCTTACAACACCCAACGTCTCCTCACCTTCCTAGAGGAGCTAAAAGACATCCTCCTGGACCGCCAACAACACCATCCTGGGCCCGCACATCCCATTTATGTGATCATTTGGGACAATGTCCGCTTCCACAGAACAAACCAAATCAGAGAGTGGTTCACCACCAACAGTAACCAGTTTTTAAACGTCTGTCTGCCACCCTACTCCCTTTCCTGAACCCTATAGAGGAGTTCTTCTCATCGTGGAGATGGAAGGTTTATGACAGACAACCATACACTAGAGAGAACCTCCTAAGGGCAATGGAGCTGGCCTGTGCTGACATCCCAGTGGAGGCCTTCCAAGGATGGATTCGCCATTCCAGGGGGTTTTTCCATGTGCCTGGCAAGAGAAAATATAGCCTGCGATGTGGATGAAGTGATGTGGCCCGATGCAGCTCAGCGACATGATGCCGCACAGTGATTGTGGTGTGAATAAAGTAAAAAAACTTCACACCCTGAACATGTTTTCAAGAGTTGCTGTGTGCAATAGATTCTGTTTTTGCATTGAGTTGTGTTACAGTAGTGTACATGCAGTATTTTCTATAGATTTATACTCTTCATATGAAACTCACAAATCTAAATGCCTAATCCTCTACAGAGATCTAAGAAGATCCGTTACTGTAAAGTTTCTAAAAAAATATGCATCGGCAGTTTTGAAACAAAGAGCCTTCTCACAAATTGAGCATTGTGTTTTCAATTGTTTTGCTGTAGTGTGTAATGATGTGTATAGTGTTTACATTTTTGAAAGCTTCGAGCTGCTCTTTTGGTGTGAAAGTTTGAGTTTTGAAGTGAGAAGGTGTGGTTGTGTTTATGTAGCTTTAGAAAAGGGTGTTGTGTTTAGACATTGGGGAACATAGAGGAAACGTTTGTGAAATGTGTTTTAGCATTTGAGAAAAACTGTAAAAGCATAGCTGCAGATTAATGCAACAACAGATGTTAAAACACACAGAAACAATACATCTGTGATCAGTTCCCTAGTTTAATTTTAACAATTTTGTAAATTATTTTCCTCTTTTCCAATTTTCGTTTTTTTCATGGAAGTGATCAATGTAAGTCCTTTAAACTTAATAAATAATAAAAGCTAACAAAATAAAAGACACCTGGTACATTCGTTACAGCTGTATCAGTTTATAGAACAGTTTTGAATAGTTAGAACAAGAGGCTGCATTGCAACATGCAAATCACTCCTTCTTGTGGCTGCCTGCGCTTTCCCTGTCCTTGTGGCTACAATTTGCACAATTTGTCTTCTCTTCTTCAAACTACAACACCCATAATTCATGTAGGAACTGCTGCAGCCAATGTGCAGCCGGTGGGAGCTGCATGACAACTCAACCACAATCAGTTTTTAATGTTTTATCAGGCAATAACTACTGCAGACTCTGCTCTAGTGTAATTTTCGGGACAATCAGGGCAGGATTCAGGACAACTGCTTGGAGTTGTCCTGAATCCTGAAACCTGCCCTGATTGTCCTGAAAATTACACAGAGGTTGCCGGTGAGGTCAGATACTTCCGTGCTAGGGCAGACAGCTTTTCATACAGTGCTGATGCTGGGCTCTGCTCTGTAGCGCTGCAGCTCTCCCACAACTCAAGCACAAAGAAGCCCAATCGTACACCTACAGACGGATTTTATAAAAGGCAACTCTGTGGCATACAGAAACAGTAAAGTTAGAGATTAAAAATGAGATGAACACAGTCAATAAACATTGCGTGTTAAATATGGCTGTAATTAATTATTCGCAATTAACGCGATAATTTGACAACCCTAATTTTAATAAGAATGTAGTGTGCTAGTATTTGAAGCATGCAATGCTATAGAGAGCGAGCCATATAGTGTGGGTGGGAGTGGAGGTGGATGGGTCAAACAAACTGCACACTTTCACCTGGGAGCACACAGTGGCGCCGTATAGGGGAGAAAAATTAGGACGATTTCAAGGGCCCCTGACTGACATGGGGTCCCAAAAATAGGTAAAAATTAATTTAAAATTATCAAACCATCATCATTAAAAAAATTATTTGTTTTTCAAATATAGTAATAAGATTAATGATCTCTTTGTTTTTACTTGTTTTTGCCTGTAAAAGTTAAATATCCCCAAGAAAACGAAATATCTTTATGACAGAAATTCAAACAATTATTATTATTATTATTTTTATTTATTTTTCCACATAATGATTATTATGAAACAAAAACAGCCTACAGCTGTCTGTACTGGATGCTGGACAGTTGGAAACATTAAGTAGCGTAACTCAGCCTGTATTAAAGTTACAGGCAACATTAAAATAATCCAGTTAGATGCTTTTATTTAGATTGAATTATGACTGTTAAATGACATCTATAGATACAGAATTTATTATTCCCATGAAGGGCAATTTATTTGAGCAGCTTGCACACACACACACACACACACTCACTATGAGGGGTCAAACGTTTCACCCAACCACACTACAATGCGTCACTTGCTCCTACTTAGGACACATCAGATCTAATCAAACTGCGTGAGCGCATGCCTAAATTTTACATAGGGTTACTATGGAGACATGACTGTTACACACACGCCCGTTACACGACGCGCAGGCGTTGTTCCCTCACTCACATGACGCGCTCACACGTATTATCAGGACGCGTGCACAGCACGTTACAAACGCCACACATACACTACACTTGCGTGTGCGTGTGAATCTCGCACACACATAGTGCATGTACACATCATTAACACCTGAACGCATCAAATTAGCCTATTTTGGCAAACTGTCTGTCTCCATAGTTTACATGAGCAGGCAGGTGTGTGTGTGCGCTTCGCAAGAGTGGAATGAATAAATGAATCAAGTCGCTGCAGACATTCGCGTGCATATACACACGCATGATTTTTTTTAATCTTTATTTTATCCTCACAAATCAGAGCTACTGACCACCCTCGATGTATGGCTGTGGTTTAAAAATATTTAACTAAGATAATATATAGGCTACAACCAGGGGCAAAATCCCATTTCATAGTTGGGGGGGAAAATAAACAGTAAAATTTTAGAGAATAACTAAACATTTCCTGCAATTAAACTGGTAAACTGGTTTACAAAACAGTGTGCTGTGAGATCTGCCGCTGCGCACCTCACAACCGTGCATAATAGTCATGCGTAATGACTGCTCCTTGTTGGTTAGACGGCACGTCTTTCATGTTTGTCTCACTGACAGGTGGAGAGCCTACAGACAGGTAGCCTATACAGGCAGGTGGAGAGCCTACAGACGGGTACCCATAGCTACGAGCCTCTCCGCCACAACCATGCGTAATAATTGCGTGTAATGACCGCTCCTCGTTGGTTAGACTGCATGTCATTCATGTTTGTCTCACTGACAGGTGGAGAGCCTACAGACAGGTACCCATAGCTACGAGCCTCTCCGCCACAACCATGCGTAATAGTCGCGCGTAATGACCGCTCCTCGTCGGTTAGACTGCACGTCATTCATGTTTGTCTCACTGACAGGTGGAGAGCTTACAGACTGGTACCCATTAGTTACGAGCCACTCCGCCACAGACTGCTCTTGTCCTGTCCTCTCCCTCTTCTTTCTCTCCTGTCCTCTCTATCACTAAACTCTGAGCTTAATCATTAGCTTTTAGCTTAGCAGCACTCGTAATTGAGTAGGCTTTTGAACAATGCAGGAGAAATGTTGCAGACAGTTTATATTATCAGCCTGGGCCTGGGGCTTGTTGTAACAGTAAATGGGATGTGTTGTAACTTGTGTAAGTTAAACTGTGTCTGTGTGAGTGTACATCTTACCCTGCGATGCGCGATGTGGGCAGCGGGTCCAGCCACACGCTGCTACTGCTGCCAAGTAGCTCCGCCCGTTGGAAAGAGTGTGGGATATACCACTACTAGGAATGGGAAGGGGGGACTAAATCTTTATTTAAGATTTAAATAGCACATTAGTGCGCAATTATAATGAGCACTGCTTACATTGTGCTTTCAATAAATACTACTGCATTGTTCAAAAATTATTAATTGTGTCTCAAATAATTCTAGGGGGGTACAGCTTTACTGAAGGGGGAGTCATGTCCCCCCTGTCCCCCCTGGGATTTCCGCCCCTGGCTACAACAGCCTAAATGTGAATATATAGCCTATTATTGAATTGGATCCTAAAACCTCGATCTGTATGTTTACATTTTTTTCGCATTTTGCCCTTATGCAAATTTGACTGTTTATGGAAACAGCTTTTCAGACATCCTTAAATCTTAAGGACGGGAGGGGCTAGCAGCCGTTAGTACTTGGCAGCAGTAGCAGCTGTGGCTGGACCCGGCTGCCCACATCGCGCATCGCGGGCATAGACGTCGGAACTAGGGGTGCAGGGGGTGCGGCCACATCCCCCCCGCACCCCATCAGCCTAAAAAAGCTTTAAAAAAAAAATAATCTGAATTTAAACTCAATTTGTCTGACTTACATTTATCTCTTTCATATCATTAATGCATAGATCTATGCGTAGATTATGTATCTTGGCGTTTTAGGATTGTTTCCTTTTCCCCAAGCTCAAAGGTTTCATCCAGGGGACATGTCTGGATGTGGAAGCATCAACAGGGCCGTGACGATGGAGCTGTGGAAATGTATGTTGTCACAAAAACGACCCCTTAATACTTGTTATGATTTCCCAAAACTTTGTTAACATTTTTCACCTGTGTGCTGGATGTATGGGCTCCAGCAGATTGACCCAACCGACCGGACGCCATCATCGCAAGCAAAACGGACACTACACTGCGTTCACAATGCTATGTGGAAATCGAACATATCAGCGCTTAAAATGTAGCTGTTGAACTGCAAAATCTGGCATAATTTATCGCTCTTATACCGCAATTGGTGCTCAGTACTGTCTAAAACAGATTTCTAAATGGAAGTTTGTCACTGGCATCAATTTTTACACTGCCAATCACATGAATATGCTGTATGTAAGTGCTGAGTCAGAATTTTTTTAGTTCCTACGTTCCCTGAAGGCACTGTCACTCATGATTCCACGCCCCTCTCAGTTGATGCCACGCCCCCCATGCCACATCAGGTTCAAAAGTCTGAAACTCAAAAAACAGATTTGAAACTGAAAAAAAACATCTGAAAGTGAAAAAAAGATTTGAAAGTGAAAAAATAAGATTTGAAACTGTAAAAAATAAGACCTCAAATGTCAAAATATATATGGAAGTGAAAAGTGAAAATAAATTATTCATTCAAAAGAATTACCAAAGTGAATCAAAATTATATTTAACCTGAAAAAAACATTTCATACGCGTATTTTTATTTTGAATACATTGTTGTATTTTTCAAAATTCAAGATCAACCCATGAATTTTCAGTTTCAAATTTTATTTTTTCAAGTACAAAACTTTTGACCCTAATGTAGCTCCACAGAGATGCTTCTCAAGTCTTTGTACACGCGCTGTCCGTGGTGCTGAAATCCCCGCTGCAGCCACCGCTGCTGCTGACAGCAGACAAGGGGAGAAAAAAAAAGATATTTCTTTGCTCTGTGCTTTCAGAAAATAGTCCCACTGTGTTCGCCAGGGCACATCAGGCTGATTGTGCACAAAGATTGGTTTAATGCATTGGAGCAATTTCATACAATTTCGGACATTTAACGTGATAAACTAATTTCAATTCAACATGGTCATTTGTTTAGAAGATTCAGCTGAAGCATAATGAGTGTTAGATGTCATTAAGATGAAGTATTTGCTTGTTTTGTGGTTAATTATGCACATGATCTGTTTGACCCCATCATGCAATCCATTGTGCAGACAGGGTTATATTGTTCCTTAAATGGCTTGATTTAGTTATCAAAGTTTCATCCCCCCAGCTTGCTATGCTAATCAGACGTGCGTGCGTAGACACGTCATGTGATCACAGGGGTCAAAAGTGTCAGCTCTTGAAGCAACAACGCGTTGTGTTACGGACGTGTGACCAGTGGCGGAGCTAGACTTTTATCCTTGGGGTGGCCAGGGGGTGGCCAAGGCTATTTCAGGGGGTCCACAGACTACGACAATGAATTTGTTTCTCGACCAATCAATTGATTGCAATCGGAGTCTCAAATGTTGAAATGTACATACTAAGCAAACAGGAGATGAGATTTGTGTATATAATTTGCAGTTTATTAACAATGTACAAACAACAACACACAACTTGACAAAAAATTTTCAATAATGACACTGCTTTACAGACATGATTACAATATTAGTGTAATCAAAATGCAACCACCATTAAAAAAACAACAACACACATTATCAGTAAACAACACTTCAAAATAACTAAAACTTAACTTCAGGGTTCCTACACATTACACATTTCCTACACATAGCAAAATTCCATACTGTTTCCAGGCCCTAATTCCCAGACTTCTCGGTAAAAAAATTCAAATAATTTGTGATATTTGAGTAATTAGATGTGTATCATGTGAATAAATTATGCAATTAATCATTTGTTTTCATTATTCTGAATTTGTATGCCACTATGTCACCAAATTATTTCCAGGAGATTGTAGCTAGGTACAGTAGTGCATACAAAATAATTAACCCAAATGTCTTCAGATAACCCAGATAAGTATGAAGATAAATATATTTCCATATACAATAGTTTCCATTTTCCATACTTTTCCAGACCTGGAAATGTATAAAATCAAATTCCATACTTTTCCATACTTTCCATACTTGCGTAGGAACCCTGTAACTTAAAATTACTGAACTGAGCATGTGACTGCTTCTGTGGATGCTCTGACCTGGTGATGATGGGCTGTGTTGTGCTTCACATTCTCTCTCCTGACTAGTCCCAGGATGGGAGCTGCCAGGACTGCTGATGCCAGAGCTGAGTTCTGTCTGTCTGCCTTATCTTTGCCTGACTTGCTTCTCTTTAAAAAGAAGTCATATATCTTGTCCCCCTGTCTTTTCATTCTCAACTGACCCTATGAAAAAATAAGCCGGTCTTGTTACTCCTAGCATCACTTACAATCACACAATGTTATTAAATCCCCACTTCAAGCCTAAAAAATGTCAGGGCAAATAGACCACTGTAGATGTAAGTTTAATATTCAAACTTTTCAGCTAGCTGAATAGTTATACCGTATACTGAATAGTTATAGTTATACCGTCTTCACGTTACATTTCATTTAAGCCAACAGAGCATGAAACAGCTAGCTGGCTGATTGTCTGCTAGTTTCATTCCTCTAAAATCATTGGAGAAACACGTAAACATAAATAGCAACCCGAATTAAATGTAGACGTTAATGTGGAGCGGCTGTTGGAAGCTGACACTGGTCATCTAGACGCCATGAGATGTAACGTTAATGTTAGCTTGATACCCGTGGCTCTCTGCTTGTAGCAAAACGATCTCCTATCTGAACACAAAAGTGATTTTAAACAGTGACTCATTAGGACACCACCGTAAAACTTACTTTAGAATGAGGATTTCACTGTCCATGAAGGCTATTTATCCTTCTTCTCTTCTTCTTTTTCGTCACTTTGTTGATCTCCAGTTCAAATCTGGCTCAAGGGACTCCAGAAACAATAAACGATCTTCCTCTTTTCTGTGGCGATTCTTCTTCTTCTCCTAATGAAGGTGGATTACAACGCTTTGTGGTACGTAGCTCCAACTACGGTACAGGAGGGACTTAGCAGTCAATAGGCATCACTGACTGTGTTTACAAGGTCTTTAGTATCCCGGTTTTGATTGGGTTTTTTAAGTATCCCGTTTTTGTGTTTGTGCATGTAAACACCATATCCCGAATTCAGAAACCGGGTTATGCCCTTTTCCCGGTTTCAAGAAACCCGGTTTTGCCACCTGGAGTACTCCGATAGAAGCCGGGATACTGGAGCATGTATGCCTTATCCCGGTTTCATGAATGGTTCAACTACGTCACACAGCCGGCTGAAGGATGCCCTACTCATTCTGAAGTTTTCTCTCTACTCTGAATCTGTAAACTCCATGAGAACGATCCTATCCCACCAGTCACAGCTACGTATTTTCATCCACTGTTGCCTTGTACTGCGTGGTGGCAGTGACAGCCGAATACTAGAGCTTGAGATTCTCTGCGCGAGCCTGAGCCCGGCCTAATAATGTCAAAATATTATTTACAGACTGATTTAACAGACGATCACTGCTGCCACGATCACTGGAAAGTCTGGGCGAGAGGCTTCCACAGAGGAGCGCCCAGTTTGCACCAGCTTTAAACACGTTATTTACTTCACTCAAACTGCGTGTGGCTATTAGCGCTGGTGTTAGTGAATTAGACCTTGTTTATCAGTGAGAATCATTTGCATAGAAATGTCCAATTTTTTTTACAATATTTATTCACAGCCCTTCACCACCTGGATCCTAAAATAAACACCTGTGTTATTACATAATCATGCTTCCGTGTTGCGCCATTCATTAAGATCCTATGTTTCTGTCATTCAAATAACAAGACTTGTGGTTTAATACTCTTAATTGTAACAGCCAACTTATTGAAAAATGTCAGGTTTAAATCGGGCTCGGGTCCATAATTACAGTTAATTGGACGGGCCGGGCCGGTCCCGGACATAACGTGCACAACGTGCATAACGGGCTGGATTTTTTGGGCCCGATCTAAGCTCTACCAAATATCTATCAAAGTTGGTGATGTATTCAATATTTGTTGTCGCTCTCTCCTCCCATTGCTGAAGATGAAGTGGATGAGCCATAGCTGTAATGCAACGTGAGTGTTTACTAACGCTAAGCCCGCTAGAAGCCACAGAGGTGTCATTTTTGTCTTACTTCTAAATATAATAAATATATCACATTTCCCGCTCAATCTGTTGTAAACAAAAGACGTAAAAGATGTAACACACGCCTGCGCAGGATGCAGTGATCAGAAAACGGGTTACTGGTATTTATCATGTATACAGGGATATGAATAACCGGGTTTCTCTGTGTTCCATGTAAACATCATATCCCAGATATGCTCAAAACCGAGATAAGCCTCAAAACCGGGATACTAAAGACCTTGTAAACACAGTCACTGATTTCAAAATGCAACTGGCTCCTTTCGACAAGACATGTGGTGCCGTGATATGTCAATCATCTGGGGTGGCACCTGGGGGGGTCCAATCAGATTTCAGGGGGGTCCAGTGCTACCCTGGCCTCCCCTCTAGCTCCGCCTCTGCGTGTGACACGTAGCATCGCTATGCTAACTAGCTTGCTATGCTAATCAGACGTGCGTGCGTAGACACGTCGTGTGATCACAGGGGTCAAAAGTGTCAGCTCTTGAAGCAACAACACGTCGTGTTATGGACGTGTGACACACATATATATATATATAGCCTATATATATATATATATATATATATATATATATATATATATATATATATATTTATATATGCTATAAGTGTAGCCTATATATATTTATAGTTTCTATCTATCTATCTATCTATCTATCTATCACTCTGAATGCCGCGACTGACCAATCAGAATACAGCATTTAAAGGGCCTGTGTGTAAAATGGGTTGAAAACAGTGACATCAGTTGTCAAACTCTAGATTGCAGGGCTCACTCGCTCACCCCTCCTGTCAGGTAAATGACAGTGGCCTGGTAGGGACAAAAAGCCTTGCGCACAAGTTTTTCAGGAGTAGGTCTATCTAGATGAACCATGTTACGATATTGTAATGAATCCCTCACGAGCAGGAGACCAGAGGAGCGTTCGGGAAAAAGGCCAGTTTATTTGAGCACTCCAAAAACTCCGGTAACACTCCAGGGGGTAAAAGACTCCGTCCCAAACTCTGACTCTTCTAGCGTAACAGACACACTTCATACACACATACTCGTTTACCATAATGAGTGGGGACCCCCTCCCTTCCTGCTCCACCAACCTCCAGCCCGCACACTGACTGACAGCGTAGCAGGTGAACAGAGCTCAGCTGTTTATTTAGCCTAGCAATATCTCCGGACTATAGTTGCTGCAATGGATGACTTTGAACGCGATTTTGAAGAGTTTCTTGTAGTGGACACAGACCCAGAGCCATACCTGTGTGAGCCAGAGCATACAGATGAGGAACTCCATGTGTTTGATGCTGAGCGGGCGAGAAGAGAAGCTGAATGCACAGAATGGGATTCGGTGCTACTGCTACTATTGTTGGGGAGATATATCATCAGGAGGAAAAGTGCCGCAGAGAGTGCATCACAAGGAGTGAAGTTACGTCTTCTTTTCCTCGCAGATGACAGGTTCAGGTTCATTCTCTCCTGTTGAATGGTAAGCGTGGTCCATTCGCAAACTTTATAACTAAAAAAACTTTTCACTACTTTCCATCGACGAACTACGAACACTCTGCTGTTTCTTCCTCCTTCTTCCTTCCTTCCGCTGTCTTCGTTGGTTTATTTATACACGCGAAATGCGTTCTCTGGCTGGCTGGATTGTCCGCTCGGTCTGCCGAGATATATATATATATATATATATATATATATATATATATATACATATATAAAAGCATAATTATAAGGCTACCAAAACCAAACGAATTTTATTTTATAGCGATTATACACTTGTATAAACATATTCATGGGTAGAATATTCAGATTCAGATTCAGATTGACAATAAACCATGCCAAATATTACACACTGGCCCTTTAATAGAGCTGTGTAATGTATATATATATATATATACATGTACATATATATGTACAGTATATATGGACCGTTTCATTGCTATTCTGCTGCTAGGGCAACAACTTTGGTCCCTGTTTACGTCCTGTCAGCTTCTGCATTAACATACATTCAAACAGGAAATACAAAGGGACCCATTTAGAATGTTTATGTTGTCCAGTTTGAAACGGTCTATATAGCCTAGTATACGTGTCACGTCCATAACACTCTAAAGTGCCAGACGAAGCCACCTTTATTGCATTCACGGCCCGGGAGGGGATGCGAAGACAGCCAGCGTAGGTGGAGAAGTTTCGGGGGTAGGGTGAAGGTTAGTTAAGGATCGGGGAATTAGGAGTGTCCTCCCGCTTTCCAGCTTTGTGTGTGCGGGCGTCTGTCACGCTGTCAGCTGCTTGGTGTTCCAGCCCTGGAACCTCCACTGCATACGGCCGGGTCAGACCAGCGCCACAAGCCTAGACCCCGGGGGAGGGTCTCGTTGATTGTTTTAAAGTATCACATCTTAAGTGTTTTTGTTATATTTGCAGTCCTGTCAGTTATAACTGAAAGCCGAGCGCGCTCAAAAACCTTGCTCCGTGCGGTGCTTTCTGTCTGTGGAGTGCACATCTTTAAAAAAAATGTTTGACAGAAAATTAACCTGTTTTGTTGACCCTTTTTGTCATAAATTACTTTTTTTGGACTTCAAACATTTTTCTCAGCGCATTACTGGCGAGTTAAGCCATCCGCCGCCTGTAGAAAGTGGTCCTACACACAATAAAGCCTATAGTTTGGGAAAATATAACACAGAAGTCCGCTGGTTTTAATCCGCCCGTACTCTATTATGCTATTAATTAATAATAAAAATTGAATGACCCAAATCCGTGGATATCACAGGTTGAGGTGGAGCAGGTCGCTGTTTAATGATAAATCCGTGGAGCTGTCCATGGTGCTGAATTAACACACCTCATTTTAATCCAACTCAACCTGTGACCAGGAGGGTGAAACTCTCTACTCTGCAATGCATTCAAATAGTTTGATACCTTTTAAAAATCTAATACTCCATGTAAATTATGGGGAAATATTTTCAGTCACAATGCTAACAGTCTACTCAGACTACCATATGCTGGAATCACTCTAAATGTTAAATAGACATACATTTACAGTTTACATTAAAAATATAACAATTTCATGAGACACATTTTTTCCTTGATATAAAGCTGCAAGTATTATAACAGATGATCTGTCACATGCATTTTGGGACACTTCAGTGTCAGTTGCTCGCCGTGAGTCTCAGCGCAGTAAAATGGGCTTTTTTCAGATGATCAGTTTACTTGACTTGACTTATATTTTCGATAGGCTATTATTTTTTTCATTATTATATAATTGTTTTCAGTTAATCAGACAAGTTTATTCTATTGAAACTTATAATAATTTTCGTATGACATGCTATCTGTCACACAACGCGTTGTTGCTTCGAGCTGACACTTTTGACCTCTGCGATCACATGACGTAACCACACGTCTAGGCGTGTGCAGGCATTGCGCACGCATTGCACATGTAAGAAGTACACGGTGAATGCACGCGCAGTGCACGCGAAGCAAGTACACATGTAATGTACAGGTATCAAGTACGCAGTGAATGCAGTGTGTGTGTGTGTGTGTTCACTGATACGTTTCACCCCTCATACATGCACATGCACACGCACACACACACACACACACACACACACACACACACACACACACACAAAAACATGTATCTAATGTATGTAATCTAGTGTGGTGATACAGAACTGTAGGTAATTTGGGTCAATGTAAATCTGTAGGATTTAGTGTCGTTCATTTATTGGTATCAAAAATGTATATTTAAGTTATTTTTTTTAAGTCTTTCATTCGTGTTAAGATAATTTTCCATTTTGGGATTTTACAATAAAAATTACATTTAGACTGTAAAAGATGGCCTTTAGCACATTTTTTATGGCGGCTTTTAATCTTTCATCAAGTAGTGAATTGCATACTGTACGCAGACTGATGCATGTACAACTCACTAGCAGTAAATATTGTACTGGCAGTATTGAACTACAAGAAGCAAGACAGTTGCAAGCCTTCAAAGTTTGAGTTATGTAAAGCTTTTAATGGGTCAGTTAGGTCCCAGAGATGTGGTGACAACAGCTGCGCAGGGGGGCCCAATGTGATTTTTTTTCATGGGGCCCAAAATTCCTGGCAGTGCCCCTGGGGCACGCTGTTATTTTCTCGTGTGAAACAAAATGTCAGTGATGTCATTTTAATAAGAATGTACTATGCTAGTATTTGTAGCATGCAATGCTATGTCACATGATGTATTTCTCGTAACATTATGTTAGTAACAACTGTACTTTCTGTGAACCAAACCATAGTGTTTTTTCTAAACCTGACCACATGCTTTTGTTGCCTAAACTTAAAGAAGTTGTTCACTGACGCATGGTTAATATGCTCTGTTCTTTCAACACTGGATTGTGTTGGTAATGTCCTAACTGGCTGACAAGACGATTTCCAGTTTCCCTATTTGAATGATGAAAACAGATTACCACTGTCTGCTGGTGTGGAGTTATCTCCTTTCACACAGTTGCAGAATGTCTGGCTGGTTGGCCTGTGACTGTAGTCTTTGAGATGTGTTAATGTGCAACTTTTTGGCTGAGACACAGGTGACATCATGCAATGTAGCAAGGGCCTTTGTCGCCACTAGTTTCCTTTTACGTGTGGCTCTGCATACGTTCTCTCTCTTACCCTCTCTTCCTCTCTCTCACTCCTCTCTACCTGTCTCTCTTTTTATGCAGGAGCTCAGCACCTGAGAGCAGTTGGGAAGGAGAGAATAAAAGGGAGGTGTGGGGGGGAGTGTGGACAGAGACGCATGCCCACAGGAGTACAGCAGAAGTCGTTAGCTGCATGTAAAGGATATGGTGACACACAGTATTGCAAATCCTTACATTGATCATGTAAGAAGTTTGCCTTTGTTATTTCAGGTTTTAAAGAATAGCCAAGTATTTTTGCTCCCTGTTGACCTCTGTGGCCTTCCTTTGAGCAGCTGCCCAACATTTCTTTCTTGGTGTGCTGCTCTATTCGTCTGCCGGTCTGTCTCCCTGTCACCCCCACTCTCATGGCAGTGTTAGCTATTAGCAGTCAGGAGGACTACAGTCAGTAATGTGGCGGAAGCATCAGAGAACTGAATTCTGTACTAACTAAAGTTTGTCTCTTGTCATTATCCCCAAAACAGTGAAGAAACATGATCAAAAGCAGACATATTTAATACTCAATACAGATCATTCAGCAAAGTGAGTGTCACTATCACTCTGCTCCACGACAAGGACTACAAAGCTCTTATTTACAGCGACTGCAGTTCCCAGTTGCACTGACACACTTGTACACATTCACACAGCAGATTGATTTAAAAGAGGCTTCGGACTTTGATGTTTCCATTTCATGGCACGAAGGAAATTACAGCGAGAGTGTCTAATATCAAACTGACTGCTGCAAAGCATAACTGCCACTGGGTGGTGGAGAATGGACTGGCAGGCTGAGAACCCTGCAGCACTTGGCGTGAACAAGCTGCTGGCAGAGTATGACAGAGCTCAGTGTTAGTGCATGCTCTACGGGACAACACTTTCACAGGCCCCCACTTGATTTGGCCCGTAAATTAGTGCAATTAGCACTCTATTAACAGCCCAGTCTAACGCCAATATGTGCAATAGCTATGCTGGTCCGCGGCTCAAAAGGTATTAGATTCACAATAATGGCTCCACAGTGCCTTGTTTGATCTATTCTTTGCATCCACATCACATGCCTGCCAAGTGTTTTGTGAAAACAAACCAAAGAATGGGCTGACATTCATTTTATTGTCAATGGAAAAAAAGCTCAGTTTGAAGTGGAATGAAGCCCATCACTGCCAAATAAGACAAAGCAGTTGATGAATGTTTCACTTGCCCCACTTCCCCCAACACACAAACCAGAAGAATCATGGGTAATAAAGCCTTGAGCCAAAACTGACAAAAAACATCCTTTATTTCTTCAAAAGAGTCGTTCAGACTAATAGCCTAGACATTAACCCATCCTACTGTTGAATTATCAAGGACACTTTCCTGTTTCTGAATTGAGAAATGAGGTGACACAATGCAAGATCTACATAATCAGCACAGTTTCAAGGTGGACACCCTAGATTAGAGTCACCAACTCAGTATCTGACTAAATGTCTACCCTTCTGTCCCTGAGTTATGTAGTAATGGTCAGAGAAATGTTTTTGCAGAACATTATAACAGTGAAGCTGGCCTTCGACCTTGTGAAAAATAAATATCAAGTTATAATTTAATCCTGTTAGACACAATTTAATCCTGTTAGACACATAATTAGCAAAAAACTAATTGCATTCCCGATTGCCATACATGTGAGGCAAACTACTTTCTATACAGTTTCAGTTTATGCCACAAAACATATGTATTTGGATTTATATCAAAAGTGTTGTCAGAAATCTTGGGTTTCATTTTATGTGTTGAATTGTTTTCTATTGCCATTTCTACTTTTCGAATTGAGCTGCTTACAAAGTATACCAAATAATATTTAAAGCCTGAATTGTATTTGACTGTTGCCATCAAAGCATGGCAATCAATCCATTAGTTGTTGAGATATTTCAGTATGGACCAATATTGTGATCTTTGGGGCCATGCTGCTAACATGAGTAGTAACAACTAGAAAGCTGACCAGAAACTTGACCACAATAGTTTTTTTTGGGTGAACTGCAAAATCAAAACCATACAGTTGGTTGTGTGTGATAAGAGAAGCAGTAATGTTTGTGTGTTTCAATTTGACTAAGTCAAGGCTCAAAGT
Organism: Epinephelus fuscoguttatus; assembly: GCF_011397635.1. Classification (NCBI taxonomy): domain Eukaryota; kingdom Metazoa; phylum Chordata; class Actinopteri; order Perciformes; family Serranidae; genus Epinephelus; species Epinephelus fuscoguttatus. Next base: position 50,707,305 of record NC_064752.1, read on the forward strand.
CACTGATTCTCTAATATTACAGAAACATTTGGATGCTGTTCAGTGTACATTATTTGTCCAATGCACATGTATATTTGTTGAATAAGGCAGTTTTTGTCTTTACCCCCCCCAGAGACAAGGCTGCATGGGAGAGAGGGTGGGGGGATGGGTGGACTCTTATATAAATATAGCCTGGGGATATGTGACAATTAACGCCTGAAGATGCTCCACTCCACATCACATATTCCCCTTTTTGATTACCATTCTGTGAACCAGACCAAGAGTTTGCTCACTTCAACTGACCCCGGGGTGTCTTTCTCATTACACAAAGAAAATGAGACAAAACAGAGGCCAGGAAAACCGGTTAAAATTAACTTTCAAGCTCACTTTTTTGGCTGCATAGTTGTACACTGCAAAACCCATCTAAATGTATCCACACAAAGCTATTGTAATGAATGACTTTCAGCTGATGGAATGGAGAATGTCGCAGCTGTATTGAACAATGACTTAACAGCCTTCAGTTAACATTTCTATGTTCTTACAGACCAGAACATGTGAGCGGAGCGGACCGGGTGAAAATTTCCACTCCACACTCGCAGACCTGTCACTTTGTGCCCCTCGTCCGCTCCGCTTGGTTCTGCACATTCTTCACTCCACTCCGGTCCACTCCATCATAAATTTTGTCCCGCTCCACTCACTCACCACTCCGCTCAAAAAAACTGCGTCGTATTACCCTAACCTGTAATCTTCTATTCACAAATAAAACATGAGCTTGGTAGATTCTCCAGGGAAGCCCTCTCCCCTCTCCCTCGCGGTTAGGGACCGTTAGGGACCGTTCTCCACGCTTCCGCTGTCGGCAGGGTGGAAATAAGTCAAAGTGTGGAGAAGACGGACCGGGTTAAGCGGCTGACCTCCGGGGAAGCCCTCTCGCCTCTCCCTGCAGTTAGGGACCATTCTCCAAGGTACCGCTGCTTCTCTTCTCAGTTTCTTTTCTGAAGTACACAGTAAACTCCATAGTTTTGAAAGAAAATAGTGTGGGTGTGCGCAGGTGCAAAGATACATTCAGGGTGGGGCATGAGCGACCAGAGCGAAAATGGAGCGAGAGATAAGGCTCCGCTCCACCTTTTAAAAAAAAATAGCCACTCCTCACTCAACACAAAATCCTTCCGCTCCCCGCTCAGCTCCACTCCACTCACATGCTCTGCTACAGACAGTTACCTCTTTTCATTTGTGAGTGTATTCATACCAAGGATGCAGATTAAGCCCAGTTTAGAACAAAATTCAAGACAACATGAGCTGAAACAGGCATCTACATGCAATGCGCTGTCCTACCATGTTCTAATGTTCACACCAATGCAACTGGATGGTGTATCATCTCTATGCAACAACTCTCTGTACTTCCGCTCTGATTTCCAGCTTTTCAGGCTTGATTTGTGGCTGACTATAATTTGTAGCTTCTTAAAATATGAATGAGGATAGTGATAGTGCAGCAGCAGCAACCCACAATCCGACATTGGCACACCGTGAGGATGGAAACAGAGGGCTCGGACAGAACTCTTCACAAATCGCTGGTCTGAACTTCACTTTAGGGTACGACTCCTATTTTGCCATCGCTGTTTGCAACAAGATAGCCAGCTAGCCACCTGAAGTCTCAACAGTTGTGTTAAGTGCAGCGGGTGCCCTCAGAATGTGCCATGTCACAGCCAAGCCTGGTTCTAGGCAGGCACATATGAGGGGGCAGTCATAAATGTGAAGGGGGCATCATGCTCCAGCACATTTTTGCCATAGGTAGAGCTGACAAATAAAGGTCACTCACTCACTCACTCACTCACTCATTCACTCGCACTTGATGTGGGGACGCTGTGTGAGTTCCCTATAGAGGGTGTCAAAGCACCGTGGTCTCAAATGTGCTCACCGCTTGTTTTGTTGTTGATAACAGTGTTTTCTACATGGAATTAGGTTGTTGTTAGCCGTGTGTCCAACCCCCAACCTAAAGAAATGGATTGCACTTTGTCAGGCCTCTACCCTAAGACCTGTCCAACTTGGGTGTCCCACCTGAAGCCTAAGCTCCTGCTGGTATAGCTCTTGGAGTCACTGAGGCACACAAACCCCCTGACCACAATAAGGTGGCAATCCCTCAGGGAGGAAAACTGAAAAATAAAATAAAAAATTAAATAAAAATTAAGAAAAAATAAAATAAAAATATCCTTCATCCAGGCACAACCAACATCTTAACATTTATCTTATTGGATGGCCATTAGGCATATGAAATAAATTTGGACCTTGTAGTGACTCATTGGGCTCTAGTTTCCCAGCGCAGCGCAGGGTGGTGAACCCCGTGCAGAGCTAGTTTCGAGCAGTGCAACCCAAGGCACGCTCAGTTTGGCAGTTTGGCAGACCGAGGTGCGCTGAGATGGGTGTGGCGGCGCAGCACATTTAAAACAACCTCAGTTGACCAAAGTGCTGTACAGTTATTGAAATATAAAATAATCATACAAAAATATCATAATAAATAAAATAAAGGAAATAGTAAGGGCTCAATTTAAAAAACTAAAAATTAGATTAAAAAAGGGAAATAAAAGAGTAAGAAGAGTAAAAGCCAAGGATTCTTGCCTAGCAGGGACTGAACGCCAAGGAGAAAAGATGGGTTTTCAGTAATGTTTTAAAGTGCTCAACAGACTGTGCAGCTCTAACCTGGAATGGTAGGCTGTTCCACAGCTTTGGGGCTGCCACTGAGAAGGCTCTGTCCCCACGAGTAGAGAGTCTGGACCGAGGTACTGCCAGGAGCAGCTGGTTTGATGACCTAAGTGCTCTAGAAGTACTGTGAGGCTGTACAAGCTCTGATAAATAAGACGGTGCCAGACCATTTAAACACTTAAAAACAATTAATAAAACCTTGAACTGGATTCTAAAATTAACAGGCAGCCAGTGCAAAGATGCAAGGACAGGACTAATGTGATCACGCCGTTTCTTTCCAGTCAGCAGGCGGGCAGCTGCATTTTGGACTACCTGTAACCGGCGCAGCGCTGACTGGTCAAGACCAACAAACAAAGAGTTACAGTAGTCTAGGCGTGATGTAACAAAGGTGTGAATAACTTTCTCAAAATAATCTCGGGGGAGATATGCCTTTACTTTTGCTAATAGTCTTAGCTGGAAGAAGCTTGTTTTGACAATAGAGCTTATCTGCTTATCAAACCTAAAGTCACTGTCCAAAATAACACCAAGGTTCCTTGCAAAAGGGTGGCAGTGAGACTTAAGGGTACCAATGGCGCTGTCATACCCATCTAACAGATTTTGTTGGCCAAATAAAATAATCTCAGTTTTATTTTTGTTCATGGAGAGAAAGTTCACTTCCATCCAAGATCGGATATCATTGAGGCAGTCTAATAAGACCTGAACAGAGGCTTGCTCATTTGTTTTTAAAGGCAGATAGATTTGTACGTCATCTGCAAAGCAATGAAATGAGACATTGTGCTTTCTAAATATGGATCCCAATGGCAACATATATATTGAAAAGAGGAGGGGGCCCAAAATAGAACCCTGAGGCACCCCACAGTTCAGGGGGGAAGTGGCTGAAGAATACTGGCCCAGCTGGACAGAGAAGCTCCTATCTGAGAGGTAGGACTGAAACCACTTAAGAGCAGTACCCTTAATGCCCACATAGGTGTTTAAGCGAGACAGGAGAATGTTGTGATCCACCGTATCAAAGGCAGCCGTCAGATCCAGAAGGACCAGGACTGCAGAGTTACCAGAGTCAACTGTCAAAAGAAGGTCATTTACAATTCTTAAAAGCGCCGTTTCTGTGCTATGACGTGACTTAAAACCAGACTGGAACTTCTCGGAAATGTCATTTAGATCAGTAAAAGACTGCAGCTGTTCATTAACCACCTTCTCCAAGACCTTAGAAAGAAAAGGAAGCTTGGAGATAGGCCTAAAGTTGGATAAAACTGTGGGGTCAAGATTATGTTTTTTGATGAGGGGCTGGACCACAGCATGTTTAGAGGCAGCTGGGTCACATCCAGACATCAAAGATGAATTTATCAGATCCATAACACAGGGCCCAATGATATGGAAAACTTCCTTAAAAAGACAGGGTGGGATGCTGTCAAGAGGACAGTACGAAGGCCTGAGGTGCTGGACAATATCAGTTAAAGCTGAGAGAGACACTTGTTCAAATGTGTCAAAAACAGCAGGGCAATTGGGAAAGATGGCAGGATCTAATGCAGACGGCAAAAGAGAGGACCTAATATCAGAAATCTTGCCAATAAAAAACCTTCGAAAATCTTCACACAGTTCAGGAGAAGGAACAACACCATTGTGGTCACAGG